>NW_003299127.1:353293-395727 GCF_000151645.1 Tuber melanosporum | reverse complement strand
GAGATACTTGTGTTGAGAAGTAAATTCAGCATAGGATCCTCCCCTATTATCCTGAAGATACCGCTCCATAGCCTCGATTTGAGAGTTGTAACATGGGTATTCGGATAAAAACTCACGACATCGATACCCAGAGGCCCTGCGTGAAATTTGTGAGTGGAATGAGTATTATTGTTGATCCTGTAACCTTGAGCGAGAATATTGTTGGGTTTTCCTGGATAAATAGCTTCCAGCGGCCTGGTGTTTGAGCGATAAAAGAGAGTATGAAGAGTCAAATCGACAATCTGCACGCGTGATAGTCAGCCAGCCGGGATCCGTGCAGATACGGGAGATGCTTATTTGAAAGCGGGATGGAATGCTTATTAGCTACAGTACCTCGCTTTGGGAACATGTCGGGGGACGGGATCTACCGCTAAGTTGGGTAGCGTCAGCAACGTCCAAAGCCACACCAAAACTGATATCTTTTCTCAATCCGACAAGAGTCGTGTCCAGATGGGCTAGCAGTTCGGCATCGGTGTTTTCATTAATCGCACCGAGCTTCTTCAGGCGACCAGATCTGCGTGAGCAGACCAGCACATGCCTCAGGTATGCATGGAGTGAGAGCAGATGAGGAAAGTACTGCGAAAGGACAGGATGATGGACAGAGGCTGGAATGGGAATCTGGCGAGGCTTCGTGTCCGGGGCGGGTGAAGGTTTGTTTGTTATCGCTTTCGACGCTGCTTGCCCAGGTGGCATTGTCAATGGCGGTGGTTGAGGATGAGGGCGCAATCGTTTTAGTCTAGGATTGCTGTGCCCAGGGTCACCATTGGATGGGAGTCCCTCTCGCTTCCTTTTTCGGCCTCCCATTGGGCTTCCAGGCGAGCTCTCAATATTCAAGGAGAAGGGGGACAGTCTTGTGAGAGAGATGTATTTATTTCTAAGAGCACAGAGCAGAGTACGGGGTGGGGGGGGCAACGGAAGAAGGGCATCGAGATGGTGGTGATGGGTGGGAGGGATCATAGGGACGTGTCTGGGATGAGGGAGGGATAATTGTGAGTACGGTACTGGCGCGTCGAGGTTCGGGGAATTTGGAGTGAGTCCAGAGAAACGCGTTCGGACGCACTGTCCCAAATTTAAAACGCCTAACTTTCCACTTTCACCAGACGTTCACCAAAAACATGATGACCTCTAACCCTCTCCGCTGCCAAGAAAGATGTTGCCCCTGGCCTGGGCTTGTGGGAAAAAAATAATACCGTAAAGCACCAATTATCGTTCAAGGCACGAATGCCTTGCTGTTGTGCTTCACCACCGGCTCCTCCCAGTGGGGAACAGAGTGTATAATAAAAAATAATAATAAATATTTGCTAATTTTTTTTTTTTTACAACCATACCAGTACTACACGATACAGTACTCGTACTGTATGTTACTGTAATATGTAACTCATCATCATGCCCCCTCAGTCCGCAGCACCAGTTCCCGGGTTCATCAGAAGTGAAATATCACCACCATATCATACTGTACTGTACGAGTACATACTCGAGTATTATAATTGCACAGTACTCGTACAGTACTCGAGCACTAGTGCTCGTGCATACATCCATACTGTACCGTACATACTTGTACTCGTACAAGTATGTGGTATTATTATTATTACTGTACACACACATACCGTACCTGGTGACCGTTCCACAAGAACAAAGCTTTCCGTCAACAGCCAAGCAGATGTGCTACATACGAGTAGGAATTTGGACGTCGCTGCCGTAGCCAGATATTTGAGCAGAGGAGATCAGACAGAAGGCAGTGGATGGGAAGCGTGACATTAGTTGACTCCTTTCTGCCTCTATCTTCCTTTACTTTTTGCTTTACAGTTATTTCTTTTTTTCTCTATCCTTTCTTTTTTGCTCCCTCGCCCCTCATTGCCCCCCCCCCTCTTGTCGTAATTCATCTGCCAGCCAGATTCCACTCCTTCAGCTCCCTGATCCCCGAAAAAAGCCTGTTTGCCCTGCAAACTTCATCTCTGAAACTCACCAGAATATTGTCTTCGCAACCGGTATCCGACACGGGAGGTGGTTTGACCTTTAGAAGCATTGCTAAGCATCGACACTCTTTGCAGTACGGAGACCGTACTAGACTCACTGTACGAGTACAAACACAATTCCGTGTCCCATCCCCGTTGATTTTCTCTCACCATCATCTCTCCGCCGCGCACCGTGCTACGATATTCTACAGTGCCCGAGTAGCGTGCATAGGGTTCATCATAGCGCTCCCGACAAGGTGTGTTGAACTATATCATACCTCCTACCCGTAGGGGGTAATAGCGTGCGCTTAGGGCAAGTGTGTGTTGTGGTGGATTGCTCTTCTAATAGAATTGGCCCTTTTTCTTTCCCCCTTCGTGAATCTCGTCTGCTTCGACACTTGTTTCCACCTTCCCGCACCTTTCCCGATCAAGCGCCAACTTTCTCGGAAATAGGAACGGCTATTGTTGGCATTCTCCGTCAAGATCCTCGAATACCGGTACAATCCACTCATAACAGAGGTATATTGCAGTGCTGTAACGTATAGCACCAAATACTCGGACGCTCGTGCCTTTCAGAGGTACTTACTCTTCTTACCTTACGAGAGAGAAAGAAAAATAAAACAAAACAAAAAAAAAAAAAAAGACAGTACCGGTAGCTGACTAGGAACGTTTATCGTCTCCCATTTCCAGATAACAACGTCCTTCAAAGCGAGAGAACTCGCAGAGTGACGAGTGCAGTAAAATTACCGTACTTGCACGGCACAGTCTTTGGTATCATAATAGGCAAACGGCGTTGGTGCAAGTTTGGTAACCTACCTGCCCTTCTCTCCCTCCTCCTCTCCCCACTCCCTCCACACCCACACATACACCCCACCCTGCCCCTTTCCTCCATACCTCGCTCGCTACCTGACGGGAAACTCTGATCACACGAGCAGCTGTCTGGAAGCGAGAGAACACCATCGCAGAACGTGGGGCAGGTTATCCTCGTCTATCGCACATCACATCTGCAATTCTGACATTTAACTGACTGACTGACTGACCAGCCGATTGCACTTTGTGCTGTACCTTCAAAAGAGCATATTCGTCCTACGAGCTACCGACAAACGTCCGTCCCGGCCCCGACAGTAGTGCCGGTATCGTACTTGCGCTACCTTATTCCCGGTGCATACCCACCTCTCCTACCGATACTGGTGCCTGTCACTTGACGGTCAACCTTGCCAACCAATAACGGCTGCTAGAATCTACTCTACCGGTAGGACCTAAACTGCAATTACATATGTCGCAAACATAGTACTAACACTTGAAGAAAGGGGATTCTCCTTGTCAATTCTTTGGGCCCTTCTCCCTCTTCCTCTGAGTACCCCCCCCCACATGTTCAATAGCAATGCCTCCAAGTAGCCTTCCCGCTGCTTCAGCGCTCCAGCCTTCGGATCCTCAAATGCCAGAACAATCGTCTCCTGTTTCGCCTTCTCCCACAAAGGCGTCTCAACCGAGGGCTATTTTGCCCAAATCTTCTTCGATAAATTCCAAAACTAATTACATCTCACCTTATCGACAAACGCCCCCATCTGGAAGATCGGTTTCTTCACCACTTGCCAGGTCCTCGGCAATAGCATCATCACCATCGGCCACAAATGTTCACTCTCCTAATTTTAAGGATATCGTGAATCGGTTCAATACAAAGCAGGATGAGAAGGTTCCAAATCCCAGTAACCGCATCCCCGCTGTCGCCGCTGGACCCAACGCTGCTAGGGCTAGAAAACCGCCGGCCTGGAAGCCAGCAGGTGGTGGGGGTGCGCAAACGGGTGGGTCTACACGGTCGAACAATCAATCCACGACTGGAAGAAGTAGAGCTGGCGAGCGCTCAGGATCAGCTCAATCGAGTTCCATTACAGGTAAAGGGAAAAACTCGGGTCGCGCTCGACGGCCCACTACTTCAATGAGCAATGGTGCCGAAGAGGCTACAAATGCTCGGAATCTACTGCCGCCACTGGATACATCCTTTAACGACAAACCTGCTGCCCCAAATAGACATCGGCGGAGCCGCTCGGCGCTCGAGATTCACTCGCCCTCTGCAGCCTCACTGGCTGATACCGAAGGGGAGACAAGTAGCGCCGGGTTTTCAGCGCATCCATTACGGCATCGGAGAAGTAGATCCAACGCAGAAATATTTTCTTCTCCTGTTGATGTAATGGAGGTAGACGCAATATTTGCTCAGTCTGCCGCTGTACCTAAGAGCTCACATTCACCCCGCTCCGTTTCCACAGCGAAATCCAATATTCCGGTAGTAAGACACTCGCCAACTCTGGACTATAGGTACGGTGCCCGGAACACCTCCTCTAGGACCACCAGCTTGGCACCCGTCGCAGTGTCCTCCCATGGTTCACGGCATACCCCTCAGCCTAGCACTAATTCTAGATTGATGGTGTATATTGGCACACCCCAGCCAACAAAATCTCCGCCATTGAGGTCATCCCGTGGACAGCGCTTGCCAACCTCAATTTCCGCAGCTGCGCCTAGACAGAAGTTTCAAAACGGTTCACAAAACTCATCATCTTATTCCAGGGAAACAAATCTTCAGCGCGGTAGAGGCGCAAAGACTTTTGAACCCGAGAATAATCGGGGAAGGGATGTAAAAAAGAAGATTCCGGAGTTAGGGACTGTGGATTTTGCCGCCAGAAGAGCTCGAATTCAAAACGCTTTTAATAAAACTTTAAAAGAGACATCCCAATTGAAAACAAATGTTGTCTGTAAGGAAAGTTCAAAACAGAGTTTGAGAGGGGAGATAGTCGATGACTGTGATGGAAGCAATGGTGATATAAGAGGTGGTTATCAGGAAAGAATTGAAGAAGAGGACGAAAATGAGCTTGGAGAATCCCCTAAAGGCGATAACGCGGAAGATGCTGCAGAGATTCATAAGGAAATTGTGGGGGGCTCGGCTGTTCCTGAGCCAATCGAATCCGAGTTCATCTCTGTCCTGCCTACCAGATCTGAATCTGCGGAGATGGGTGCTGAGCCCTACTTTGACGGGCCAGGAATCAATGATCTTTGGGATAGGCGACAATCTTTATCTTCAAGCCGAAGGTCGTCTCTCTCGTCTTTTGACGAGAGGCCGCCGCTAACCGAAGACCCGCATGCTAACCAAGCTCCCAGATACCGTCGGGCCGTGAGTGGTAGTGCCAATAGTGCTAGTGTAAGTCCTGATTCACCTCAAGAGCCGCCTCCAGCAGAAAAGACAGGAAGCGAAGAGCCGACAATTCCCGTCATCGTCACACCCGACATGCCCTCAGATCCTTTGCGACTTATGCACATACCACAGCTTCTCAGGCCTGATTCGGCAATGACAGCCTGGAGTGTGGCGACCGGCCCAAATAGGGACTCTTCCGATATGAGAGGCGGGACAGCACACCAGGTCGTCAATTGTATTGGTTCAATTATCGAGGCTCCGGAAGGCAACCAACTGGAGGCGACCACGAGAACTAAAGCAGATTCTATTTCGGTAACATCTGATACCACGGAGAGGGCAAATCTGTCTCCAATGGCTGCAACATCTGCGTCAAGTACACCGTTGGATGATAGGGCTACTATTGTTGATGTATTCGACCATTACGATGAGCCACGAGAAGACTTTTTGAAATCCTATGCGGATACCGAAGAAGAAGTGACGGAGTTTGAGACAGGAACAGATACTGTTGACGAGTATGCAGATGATATGGATGAGGAGACCGGGGACGGAGAAACTGAGGAAGGAGAAACCGAAGGGACTGAGACTGAGACCGAGACCGAAGAGGATACAGAAGTGGAAGAGACCACTAGCACCGAAGGCTACGATGACTATGTTGAAGATAGCGAACTGTGCGATTACACGTCTTGCTCTGAGATTCCGAGCTCGGCTCGACCCAGCATTGATGGCCAGTCAGAAGGTTGGGAAACTACTTCGTCCCGGGCTAGTCCGGAGTTGGATATTCACCCTACCAAGAGACAATCGATCCAAATGCTTGATTCGCCAACTACTCCTCGACAATACATCGAGGAGGCAGAATCACCACTTCCTCCAACACCTCCCCCAAAGGACTACCATTTCTTACCCCCCACACCCCCTGCAAAGGACCCACCTAGAGCTGTCTCACCTGCCCCCTCAGCGATGAGCACTGCGCCAATCCACCCTAGCAATAGAATGCCTCCGCATACCCCACTCCAATTACCGGAAATTGAAAGGGATACCGAGCCTCTAGGACTAGCTATCAATGTCTTTCCTACCTACACTGAGCGAACGGCCTCACCACTCCCTCCCCCACCGGGTAACAGACCCAGCCTAGACCGCTGGAACACCTCTTCTGCAATGGACTATTACGGGGATAATCCAAGACAGAGCCAGGATTCACAGAATCCTTATTCTGGCAGGCAAAGCTTAGACCAATACTCGCATAGACCAAACCTGGACCGCACGCACTCTTATCCAGGAAAGCAGTCAAATTCCCCTTCTTCGAGCTTTTATTCAGAGCTTGAATCTCGCCATAGTTCTGTGTCGGTTGGGCCTAATGGATACCGTCACCCGGAAACCCCACCATCTTCCATGGCGCCAACTAAGCATGGGTCCTCCTCCATTCATTCTCAAGAGCATTCTGGTCCAAGGGAAGCTCCAGAGCAGAAGTTGTTGATCAAACGTCGCCACCTACTGAAGGAGTTGGTGGATACCGAGAGTTCTTATTTCCGGGATATGACTGTCGCAATGGAGATCTATAAGGGTTCTGCAAATGCTTGTTCCTCTATCACCCTTGATGATATAAGGGTCTTGTTTGGAAATACGGATGCCATCGTGCAGTTTTCGAAAGCCTTTTTGGAGTCTCTGAAAGCAGCGGTAGGGAGTGTCTACGTCCTGCGCAGGGCCCGGAGCGGCGTGAACAGCAGCGCTGTGAGTGTAGTGAACTCGCCAAATAGCGGGGATGAAGATAGTAGGTCTAATTTCTTTGACGACATTGCCAACGAAGAGGAGAAGGATAGGAAAACATATGTTGGTGAGGTATTCATGGATATGTTCTACAACATGGAAAAGGTCTATGGTGAATACTGCAAGAATCACGACAACGCGGTTGGGCGATTACAAAAGCTAGAGGGCAACAGGGGTGTGGCGATTTGGCTGGCGGTAAATGCCTCCTTTCCCTAACGATTTCTCTAGGATGCTGACAAGGGTATAGGAATGCAAAACATGCGCCGAAGACCTCACAAATGCTTGGAATCTGGAATCGCTACTCATCAAGCCTGTTCAGCGAATACTGAAGTACCCGCTCTTGCTTACCCAATTGCTTGAATGCACACCTCGAAGCCATCCCGATTTTACTCAGCTAGAAGTGGCTGCAAAGGAGATGAAGTTCGTTGCGGATCGTATCAATGAAATGAAGAAAAGAAAGGACATGGTCGAACGAATTGTGGGCCGCAAGAGAGCCGAGACGGATATCCGTCATGGAATTACCAAGGGCTTCGCACGTCGTGCTGAAAAGCTCAAGCAATCTGTGGGACTATCAGAGGTCGTGGTGGACGAAGTCTACAATAGGCTTTTTGAGAACTATAACATGCACTTTGTCCAGGTCCAGGTGATAATACGGGATATTGAAATCTATACAATGGATATTCAATTGCACATAGAGAGGTTTCTAGAATTCACGCAAACGATCAAGGAATTTGTCGACATATCCCATACACAACACCCCGAGATTGAAGTGAAATGGAGAAAGTTCGATAGCGCTATGAAAGAGATGGCATCCACCTACCTTCAAGAGCATGTGAGTATCTCTGGGATTGGTTCTTGGTAATCCTTGCTAACTAGGGCAGAAACTTCGCGTACGCAAACACTCAATTGAGCCTCTAGAAATGCTTCTGAAGATGCACGAAAGCCCACAACGGATCATGACGAAGCGTAACAAAAAGGCGGTGGACTATGCCCGATATAAGGCAATTAGGGATCGAGGGGACACTCCAGACAAGAAGTCCATTGAACTCGCTGATGCATATGTCGCACTGAATGAAACACTGATTGACGAGCTCCCAAAGCTATTTAGATTGACAAAGAAGCTTATTGACACCGTCTTATTAAATTTTGTTGAATTGCAGGGCCTATGGATGAATAGTTGGGCCGCCAAGCTTCGGATGACCTTCACAGAGATGGATATGCCCTCTGAGTTGGATACCATTGTCAAGGATTTCATGGGGGACTTTTCGTATAATGAACAGAGTCTCAATCATATGGGGATTTGCAACGGTGAGAACTTGTTCTTTGTAGCGAGTCTTGTAAATCGACTAACGCTCGGAGAAAAGGGACTTTGAAAGCCATGTTATTACCACAAACCCAGTTCCTCTCTCCCTCCTCGACATTATCTCTTGATGCCTTTGAATACCCACGGAGGCCATCGACTTCCGAAGGGAATGAGCTTTCCCTTCCGGGACGAGATAGAGCCTTGTCTTTGACGAGTCATTCCCCAACGGCCTCGAGTTTCGACAAGCCCTTTGAGGAGCGTCGTCATAGCGGCGGGTCCACCCTTTCTCCCTTAATCGCGATGGCTCCTATCCTTCCAATATTGCCTCAGATAGCCAATAACCCCCGAGGGCGAGCTGGGTCAGCACAGCTACAGAGGTCCCCCATGAGGATTACTCCACCGGTTCCTCAACGATCGTTCTCAACCATGACCGCTGACAGACAACTACATACGCCAGTCACTCGTGACTACTCACCATCTCTGTCTGATCGTCCTGGATCTAGAGCCTATTCGTCAGCATCGACGCTGTTTGATGGTCCGGAAACCCAGACAGCCCATACTTCAAGCACGACCTTAGCAGACCCACGGGCGGAGCCCCTTACCCGTTCTGCTTCTCCAGCACCTGCCCCAATGTTTTCGTCAGCAATGCCAATGGAGGACGATAGGGAGATGAAATCTGACAGTGAATCCCAGTCAGGAAACCCATCACGTAGCGCTTCGCGGGCGCCGTCTGTGGCGTCATCAAGACAAAGTCAGCGACGGACATTAACGTTGTCCAATAACAGTACCCCTATATTTGTTGTGGCTAGTCTGTACGAGTTTAACATTGATAAACAACGGAGAGAGGGTGGATTCCCGTATCTTACTTATGTACAAGGAGAGATTTTTGATGTATGCTCTCACCTTTTCCCTTGCAGCTAGGGTATACTAACAACTCATAGGTGGTGGGAACAAAAGGAGAGATCTGGTTGGCTAAAAACCAAGATGACGCAAATGGCGAACTTGGCTGGATCTGGTGCAAGCATTTCGCTCGTCTTTAGTTTTTCCTTCCTCCAATTGTACTGCGCACACTTTCCATTTCCACACGTCCCCGTCCACCTTGGAGCCCCCTCGCCGAAAATAAAGTAAAATCAAGGACAAGCCTCGAATTTTGTAAATGCAATGATCTGGTTACGCGTTTTCCTTCTTTTTCCTTTCTCTTTTTTTCTTTCTTTTCTCCCAATCAAGTCAGATCAAATCAAGCAAATATACCCTAGCTAATATTTTCATTCTTTCCATTCTTTTTTTTCTTTTTTTTTTAGTTTCACCTGTGGAGCGAGGACGTCCTCTCGTTTTCATCCTGTTTTTTCTTTACCATTCGTCATTATACGCATTTTCTCTTTCCATCACCATCTACCTATCCATTCACCTATGGAACTCTTTTTTCTTTCTTTTTCCATATTTTTCCCCTGGAAACCGGGTGTTAGGTGCATTGTTTTGTGAGCGTGTGGGCGGCGTCATTTTTAAAAGGTAGTTTTTACTATACCCTCTCATCAACTCTTTCCCTTTCCCTTTTACTTTTCCTGTGGTACAGTATGGTACAAGCTAGTTAGTTGTAAAGTTAGTAAATGCATTGTTGGTCACGTATTGCGGGCTGATTATTTATCGAGGGTTTGAGGCATCATACCTGTACGGCACTGTCGGCTGGATGGATGATGGGCGTAAGGGATTATCTTATGGGTTAACATATTGGACGGGGAAGTGGATCAGACGCAGAAGAGAATCACTTTGTATGTTAATTTTGCTTGGATCCTCACTATATAAATATCCGCGAAACCAACCCTCCGAATTTAGCTCAAAAGGGGCCAAAATCTAGTATAATGCTGTATTTGGGATGCCTCCTGCCTGCACTGTGGTATTTCGTCTTCCTACTGTTAGGCGTTAGTTGAGATTCTTAAGTTTTGACATTTCTAGTGCTTTTTAATTGATTTGCTTCCCCGTCTAATCAGCTTCCCGGTCCAATACGTCATCATACATTTTTTTCTTCCTTTCCTGTCAGAGGGTAGAGGTGCCTGGTGGTGGGAATTTACTTATAAGCTAAGGTTGGCGAGCGCTACAAACTCTCCGAGTGACTATTCATGCCTGGAATTGTGCTTATCGGCAACTCGCGCTAGCCCGTTCGCCATAATTCCACAAACACAACGCGATAATAATAGTAATAATAGATTACAGTACATCCACCATCAATAGATCTACAGCAAAAGGAGAACGAGGGAAATAAGATAAAAAATAAAAAATCACCACCCACTATTACCACGACTCTAGTCAAAAAGAAAAGAAAAAGAAACAGGGGAAAGAGAAAACCATTTAAAGGTTCTCGATACTAGCCAATAACTGCAAAGGGTCAAAATCTGCTTCTTTCTCAGTGGCGCTGAGAATGGTTTTGGCCCTGGTATCATTAGTCGTGCTATCATAGCCAGCGAACACGAAAGGAAGGGGGAAGGGAAAAAAGTACCATTTTGTAGTCTGTCGCTCTTTAAGTTCCTTCTCTAATTGGGAGGATTTTACACCTGCGACTGGGTGGGTGTTAGTCTCTGAAGTGAGAGGGATGAATGGAGGGGTGGTGCGGGGATTACCTTCTATGCAGCGTTGCGGTAGGCCAGCTAGTCTTGCAACGTTCAGACTAGAGTTTCGTTAGGGATTTTTTTCCCTTGCGCATAGATACTTAGGAGAGCGGGGAAGAGGGTACTTACCCATAAGATCTATGTGCGACGCCCTCTCCAATTTGGTATAGGAATGTGATATTTTCGGTTCCGTCTTCATTAGTCAGTCAGTCATTGGCTCGGTTTAGGCTGGAAAATGGGGGGGGGTATTACCATTAGCCTCCTCAAATTTCATATGCGCGTTCATCGCATTCTCCGGGTACCTCTCGCCAAACTGCGCGAGTAGCGGGTAATGCGTGACGAATAGGCACATACTCTTAAGCTCGGTGATGACGTAGTCGAGAACGGCGTTCGCGATAGCCACACCATCATGCGTGCTGGTTCCGCGGCCGAGCTCATCGAGGATCACGAGGCTGCGGTTGGTGGCCTGCTTGAGGATGTCGCTGGTCTCGTTCAGCTCCACCATGAAGGTGGACTCGCCCGCCATCATGTTGTCGAAGGCGCCCATCCGCGTGAACACCGCGTCCAACATGCCAACCCTCGCCGCGGAGGCAGGGACGTAGCTGCCCACTTGGGCCATTATGGCTATCAGCGCCACCTGACGTACGAATGAGGACTTGCCGCCCATGTTTGGTCCAGTGACGATCATTGCGCGCTGCTTGTCCGAGAAGAGATGGATGTCGTTGGGGACGTAGGCGTCCAGGAGGAGCTGCTCCACCATTGGGTGTCGGCCTTCGCGCACTTCTATGCATGGCTCCTCCGTGAACTCGGGCTTGACGTAGCCGGGTTGGTTGGCGACGGCTGCGAGGGAAATGAGGCAGTCCAAGGTTGCGAGAGATTGAACGCAGTCGCGAAATTCTTGGTATTTGGTCGAGATCTCGGCGAGGAACTTTGCAAAGGCCCGATTGCATTCCGCAGCAAGCGATTCCTTGTGCTGATCACGTTCGCGAAGCAACTTGATTACTTCAGGTGTGTGGAACCGGGAAACCTTCCTCGTTCTGGCAACCATTTTAGCTGGAGGGATTAAGAGCAGTCGGGGCGCATGAGCTTACCCGTTCATCTTGACCCAGGTTGCTGGCACGCTTTTCAGTATGTTTTTCTCGTTTGAAACTTCGACAAGATACTTGGGGTCGTTAGAAAATAAAGCAGTGGGGCTTGCGGGGGGTAGTTGGGTATACCTCTACACCAGACACGCTGACGTACACGACCTTTCTTTTCAGCACTGCTGCGATCTCATTCAAATGCTCATTTAAGTCACCTTCAACACCAGCGATCCCCTGATTACGCACGTGGGTTAGCTTTGCCACTTGGCGCGAAGGGGGCGCGAACCATTTTGTGTTCGTTGATAGCTTCATAGTTGTCACCGTCTTTGAAAAAGTCATACTTGTCATCTTTGGCTGCCTGTGAATGATTGAAGACATCTAGATAAGCCTCCACATCATCCTTAATCCGAGGAAGGTTTGCGAGAGCCTCATTCAAGATCTTAGAATTGAAGCCCACATCCTCAGGTTTATCAACGGGGGGAAAGGTGTTGGCAATTCTGTTTAATGTCTGTAGGATCGATAGGAGTTCTGGGCGAGAGCACTACCCGAGGGGGTCAGACGAGCACAAAACCGTTCGAGGCAAGGGGCAAACCTTTCCGTAGTATATACGGATGAGGCCCTTTTCTAGGTCATAGGATATTTTTGAAAGCAATTCTCTCAATCGCTCCAGTTTTGGACTCTTCCCACCCTTGATCTCTTCGACAGCTTCTATCCTTTCCTCCAGACGCTCTTTGTCCAACAAAGGCCTTCCGACCCATTTCCGGAGCTGCCTCTTCCCGAATTTTGTTTTTGTCCGATCCAAAGTCCAGAACAAGCTTCCCTTGGTCGAAAAATCGGTCTGGTTGCGGTAGATCTCGAGACTTGATAAAGTGTTGCCATTGAGTAGCATGTGAGACCTCGCGCTGAAGGATTTGAAGTATTTTGTAAGGTCAAAGATGTGTTCGAGCCCATAGCTGGAGAGATGGGTTATTAGAGCCGAGAGGCAGATGGTCACAAGATCCGGTAGATTCATGACAATCTCGAGAAGTCCTGTCTAGCAATCAGTATATATCTCAATTCAATTGAGACCATACGAGGCGGCTACGAACTGTTTGACTCTGCGGCTTCTGGAGAATCGGCTGATTTAAGCTTATCCGCATAGAATTTGGAGACATGACTCGGGGCTAAAATCTTCGCATCTTTCTTACCCTCCACACGCTCTATACGTATCTGATCCCCCAAAACGGTGGTTCTAACCAAAGATTAGCCCACATAGCTAGCATGAAACATTCGTATAGGGGGAAACTTACGTGCTACCTGCCAGGTGGGAAACTAACTTTTCTGTAGCTTTTGTCAACTCTCCAACGATAAGGAATTCGCATGGCGCAACTGAGGAAAATGGGTCAATTCTAAAACTTGGCTCTCAGGGCTATTGTATGCATCTCACTGTGTAACAATCTGGTCTCGATTTCACTTCTCATAAAACCATCATCGAATTCATCATATATCACGTCCCCCGTCGCAGGCTGCACAGCAACAATCCCCACATGCGCTTTCTCATCCATACCTGTGCCACCTCCGGGCTTCTCGGCAATACAGAGCATAAACCCAGTACCCGCAGCTCCCCCACTTCCAGCCCCTGCAGCCAGATCACCGTCCAACCCATCCACATCGTCAATGTATGTGCCTTTAGTATATAGGTTGGTCAACTTTCTCTCAAATGGCGCATTTCTATTATCTCCTGCTGCTTTGAGAGCTGCTGTTTCCACCTGGCGAACCACTCCAACCTTGTGGCCAGCAGTTACGAGCCGTTTTACATGGACATGAAGACGGTGGGTTGGGATGCTAGCTGAGGCGAATTTATCGAGATGTGATTCTGATGAGTGCTCGTCGAATCGCATCTTGCCCGGAATGCACATTATACTCAAAACTTGACTCGCAGTCCTCGCATCCTCACCAAAAAACCTGAACTTGTATCCCACTTCGATCACCAGAAGTGTGTCAGGATTCTTCCTCTTGATCTCGACAACCTGCCGTTCCAACGGGGTAAGCTTTTTACCACCCTTGGGTGGAGCTTTCCCTTTTGCGCTCCCCCCAAATCTCTTAGCAATAGGCCCTGGTTCGTCATCCTCCGGCTCCTCGGGATCCTGCTCTGCCGCCTCTTCCTCAACCTCCACCCCATGGGCCTCGGGCACAGGGCCCGGCTTCCCCAACTTTTGTACGAATTTCTCGTGCAATTTCTCCCTCCTCTTCTTCGTAGCCGAATCAACAGGTTCGCCGTCTATATCCATGGCGTCCGCAAAAGGGTTGTAGAGATACTTGAGAGTTCTTCCCGAGTCTGCCGCCTTCTTGGTTCGGGACGCCGCCGCTGGTGCTAAGAAATTTGCCTCCTTTTTTCTTGTCTCCTCGTTCTTCTCCCCCCCCGACTCTAGATTTGCCATCGGTTCAGGACTCCTTTTCAATTTCTTCTTTGCGATACTGGTAGTCCCTGGCTTGCTGTAGTAGTCATCATCATCTGTCGCTTGCTCCACATCTTCGGCGTCCTCGAGAACTCGCTTCTGGGTTACCCTCCTGCGAGTCCGTGGTGGGGAGTCCGGTTCTCTCTCATTCTCCTCCTGGTCGGCGGTCTTGTTCTCCTTCTCATCGGGCTTCCTCTTCTTTATCGTTGGTGTGGCAGACGAATTGTCCGTACTGGTCTTTCCTGGGGATTGCTTCGGGGCAAAGAAACTAGATATCATGCGCTGCTTCCCCTGCGGGGCTTTTCCGGGAGCATTGCTGGGGGTTTTGGATTTGCCCATCGCTTCTGCTCTTTGGTGGTTGGAGAGGGTTCGACTTGGCCGGGGAAATTGACGCGTTGGGGCGACAGCAACGGGGACGCGTTGGGTGGTGAGCTCTGCGCTAGTCACAATCGGGAAGTCAAATTGCCTCTCGCGGGGTTAGGGTTCTCGATACCTTGAAGGAAAGTTTGTCTTGCTAGTCTATCCCCATGGCACCCGAAATGCAATGCGTATTTCTCTAATGACAAATTTTCACTACTCGTGCGCAGCGAGTACTGTGCAGTGTACAGTATCTCATAATTGTCGACACCACCTCTCGTTTGCCTACATTTTTTACGCCTCGGAATGCCAAACGTCAAATTACCGTAAATTTAATTGCGGCATGTCAGCATTAAGCCGGAATGTTAGAGGTATCATGAATAGTCACTCGTGGCACCCCACCACCCCGCCTTCCGCATAGTTGTGTGATAAAGAGGGAGGATAACAAAGTGACCTGATGGATGCTGCAACCAAAGAGATAGCAGCTGGAATTGGTGAAGACCTCCGAACACCAGGATACCCGAACACATCCAGAGTAGCTGGCGAAAGAAACCATAATCTCGAAAGATAAGCGTCATACCTCCTAATCCACTGCTAGAGGTCTCGTTAATAGCGAGTTCGCAGACGGCGAACTCGGAGGGACTTCCACGATATCGTATCGGTAAATACAAGCTTCCGGTCGAAAAAACGGAAATCAAGAGCCAGAAACACGGTTGCTAAACTGGCTCGAGCTCACTGAATGCTTCGATCAAACCCCCAGAAGCCCGATCCCCGTTTCCCGATTCTTCTTCGACCGGAGGCTGCGGTGGCTAGTCCATCTCCTCACCTTCATTCTCTACCTGGGCCATTGCTACCCAATGGCTATCACCAGGTCCTGCTACGATTCTTCTACCACGAGCTATCGCGTATCGAGACACTTGGTATTCAAAAAATATCATTTCCCTCAAGCCTAGCCAATGAGGTTTTGTTAGATCCGACTTCTTTTTTGCATCCATAGGGTCCACCACCGCCCGGAGGGACCAGGGGCGCAAGGAGGGCAATTAGTGTGCAAGATACAGGTTTGTAGCGGCATTCAAGGTTAATGAATCCGCTTTCTTGGAGCTATGGATGGCGCGCTACTATAGCACTTGCGTAGCTTCCGATTGGATGACTGCACCCTGTTGTATTCTGTAATAGACTCCTCAAGTCGCCGGATAGGGGTTGCATTTCCTTTGATAGTAACGCGCCAAGGGGAGAGCAACTCTGATCCGGCGACTTGAATATTTTCCGTATGGAAGAGACTAGAGATAATATAAGGGAATGGGTTTGGGGTTGACGAATCGGAGATAGCGAAGAGAGAGAGTGTGCGCGCAACACAAAAGAAGAGGAGAAGGAAGTGAAATGGAGGCATTCTAGACGCCGAGAATAGAGGAAGCTTGAAATCTAAATAATATGAAGGAAAATGTAGCCCGAAGATATATAGTACAAAGTGATGTGGGAAACATAGGCTAAAAATATAAAGCACATCTGCTTTATGAAATAGTCTTTAGCTAAACCAAGTCCGTCTCAAGCCTTCAAGTGTCACCTGAAACCGTCCGGAATGACCTGCTGCTAGGAAAAGGAGTATCAAACAACTGACGAGAAGAGGGCAAGGATAAGGGATAATAGGGTATGGGCCAAGCCATCGAATCTCTGAGCCACCTCGGGGGCCACTGTTGTCTCATCATTACCGACACTTGTCGGAGTATCCCCTGGAGGGTTCTCAAGAATGTCGACTAACAATGGCGAAAGATTGAACAAGGAGTCAACAATGGTTTCGATCTCATCCTCTTCGCCACCACACTCGGAGTCGCCGTCAGGGAATAGCTGGCTGATCCCCAGGTACATCCCGCAGGCGTCTCGGAGTACAGATATGCGTTCCTTGCGTAGGGTGTCTGAGGTGAAAATTCTTGAATTTAGTATTGGAGAATGCAGCGGGGTTTAGGGAGTAAGATTGCGTAATTACCATTGGAGTGTGAGGTTCGGGTAGTAAGGATGTTGCAAAGATCTGCTAGAAGGGTGATTGTGGCCTCCTCTAGCATTGGTGATTTCTCAAGGATTTTGTCTAGCTGACCATGGGGTGTGTCATACTCGTCGGCCCACAATCTAAATCTGCCAAGGTGCCTAAATTGAGTTAGACCGTGATCGACACGGAGCGCGCGGAGGCAGCATTTGATAAGGCGGGTGGATAGTGGTTCGAAACGAGGTGAGAGTGGTTCGGCGGGTTTCTGGCTCTCAATTGTGGACGGTGGAGGTTTTCCATAAATTTCGGGCGACTCAGGAATCGGTTCTTGATTTGTTGGCATCCTTGCTGATGCCTCAGAGACTTGCTCATCAGCAGAAAGGAGTGGTATCTCTCCGTGTCTTTTTTTCTCTTCGTATCTGCTTCCGGAATGGGACTGGGGGAAAGCTATGTACTTGCCTTCTGCAGGATTGGGCCTCGATCGCTCTAGGCTAATAGGGGGTGGTAGGTACTGTGGACCGGGAACAGGAAAGTCTGGCTGGATCGGCGAGTATGCTGGCCCGAGCTCGTGCCCTAATGGCCCGTCTAGTATAGGCCTGTTCCCACGGGATGGGCTGGTGGGGACCCTTTCTTTTAATAACTCGGCAATTACAGTGTGGCCATTAAATGCAGCCCAATCGGCTGGGGATTTTTCATCAATGTCTGTCAAGTTGGGTTTTACCCCGCGGCAGTCGAGGAGAAGTTTGACTACTTCATCGTGCCCGTTAAGGCTGGCCCAAAAGAGTGGTGTCCGCCTATTGTTGTCTTGTGAGTTAGGATTAACACCGGCTTGGGCCAAAAGGGTTCGTACTATCCGCTGATGTCCCTTCTTGGAGGCAAGCGAGAGCGAGGTTTGGCCACGCTTGTCCCGCGCGTCAGCGGCGGTGTGCTCACAACTGAGAAGTTGCTTTAGTATTCCTTCATGTCCGTTTAATGCGGCCCAAAGAATGGGTGTTCGTTCATCGTTGTCTTTTGCATTTGGGGTAGTATTGTTGTGACCAAGCAGAGCCGCTACTATTCCATCGTGGCCATTCGCGGCAGCCCACGAGAGTGGCGTTCTACCGTTGTCGTCTGTCGGGTGAGGCTTTGGGTCATTCTGGCTTAAGAACATCTTCACAATCGCCTCATGCCCGTTCTTAGAAGCCCACAAGAGAGGTGTCCGGCCACGTTGGTCTACTGGGGTAGGATTGACTTTTTTGTGACGAAGAATCATCTCCACCATATCCTCATGGCCATTCTCAGCAGCCCATGATAGAGGTGTCTGGCCATGATTATCTCCTTCGTTGGGATCGATCAGTTGTCGGTCCAGTAGCAGCCTCACAACTCCTTTGTGCTTATTTTGAACGGCACGGAGTAGTGGTGTCCTGTTGTAGTTGTCTGCAATGTCGAGGCCGATATCACCTCGAGCTAATAGTAGTTTCAATATCTCTTCGTCCCCGCTCTCGGCAGTCCAGAAAAGTGGCGTACGACTTTGGATATCTCTGGTGTTGGGGTTCACTACCGGGTCTTGTTGACTTAGTAACAGCTTTACCACCCCCTCCCGCTTCTTCTCAACTGCCCAAAATAGTGGTGTTTGGCCCCGGTTGTCCGGTAGGTCTAGGTTCATCCCACTACGGGCGACCAATAGCTTCACCGCCTCCTCGTGCCCATTTCCGGCAGCCCAAGAAAGCGGGGTTCGGCCATGGTGATCCTGTGAGTTGGGGGTGATGTCTTCCACGCTCAATAATAGTCCAAGTGTTGTGCCATAACCATGCTCGGCAGCCCAAGAGAGCGGTGTTCGGCCATTGTTATCGTGTAGGTTCGGGTCGACGTTCTTTTGCTGCAATAGTAGGTTCGATGTCGCCTCATGTCCACTGCTAGCAGCCCAAGAGAGCGGTGTTCGGCCACTGTTGTCGCCAGCGTTTGGTTTGACCTGATTTTCCTGCAATAGTAAGTTCGTTGTCGCCACATGTCCGTTGCTAGCGGCCCAAGAGAGCGGTGTTCGGCCACTGTTGTCGCCAAAGTTTGGGTTGACCTGTTTTTCCTGCAATAGCAAGTTCGTTGTCGCCTCGCGACCGTTGCTAGCGGCCCAAAACAGTGGTGTTCTGCCCCGGTTATCCGGCAAGTCTAGGCCGATGCCATCATGGGCTATTAATAACTTCATCGTCTCTTCGTGCCCATTCCCAGCGGCCCAGGAGAGCGGTGTTCGGCCATTGTTGTCGCCCAGGTTCGGGTTGAAATCCTCTTGCTGCAATAGCAGATTCGTTGTCGCCCCATGCCCGTTGCCGGCGGCCCAAGAGAGCGGTGTTCGGCCGCTGCTGTCCGTAGAATCAGTGATGGCGGGCCTATGGTCTAACAGCATTTTTAGGGTACTTGCGTGCCCGCTCCCGGCTGCCCAGGAGAGTGGCGTTCGCTTACCGTAATCCATAGAATTGGGGATAGCGGCCTCAAGGGCGAGCAGCAGTTGCAAAACATCCTCGCGTCCATTTCGAGCGGCCCAAGATAGTGCTGTCTGGCCGAAGTGATCAGGGAGGTTGGGGTCGACATCTTTGCTATCTAGTAACATTTGCACAATCCATTTGTGTCCATTCGCGGCAGCCAAAGAGAGGGGGGTTCGGCCCTCAATCCCCAGTAAGTCGGCATTGACACCGTTTCGGCCCAGAAGCTTTTGCACGAGATCCGCACGGCCCTTTGCAGCGGCCCATGAGAGTGAAAAGGGACAACTATCTTCACTGGAATCGGAGATATCACCTTCGATGTTTAACAATAGTCGTACAATATTTTCGTGGCCTGCTGCAGCAGCACGACAAACGGGTATGTCATTTTGCTCTTCAGGATTATTAGGATTGAACAACATCTTTACTACTTCTTCGTGTCCTCCGTGGGCAGCCCATGAGAGCGGCGTTTGGTGGTCATCGTCCGGAAAGACGGGATTGACATGACCGCGGTCCAACAATAGCTTTACTACTTCCTCATACCCTTTGTGGGCGGCCCACGAGAGCGGCGTTCGGCGGCCGTTGTCCCAAGAGTCGGGCTTGACGTCACCGCGGTCCAATAATAACTTAACTACTCCCTCATGCCCTTTTTGGGCAGCCCACGAGAGCGGTGTTCGGCAGTCACAGTCCGAAGAGTCAGGGTTGACATCACCGTGGTCCAACAATAGCTTTACTACTCCCTCGTGCCCTGCGTGGGCAGCCCACGAGAGCGGTGTTCGGCCGATGTTGTCCGAAGAGTTGGAGTTGACATCCTTGCATTCCAAAAGCAGTTTTACGACTCCCTCATTCCCTTCGTGGGCAGCCCACGAGAGCGGTGTTCGGCCAACGCCGTCCGAAGAGTCGGGGCTGGCATCCTTGTGTTCCAACAGCAGCTCTACGACTCCTTCATTCCCCTCGCGGGCAGCCCACGAGAGCGGTGTTCGGCCGACGTTGTCTGAAGAGTTGGGGCTGACATCCTTGCATTCCAAAAGCAGTTTTACGACTCCCTCATTCCCCTTGCGGGCAGCCCACGAGAGCGGTGTTCGGCCAACGCCGTCCGAAGAGTCGGGGCTGACATCCTTGTGTTCCAACAGCAGCTCTACGACTCCTTCATTCCCCTCATGGGCAGCCCACGAGAGCGGCGTTCGGCCGACGTTGTCCAAAGAGTCGGGGCTGACATCCTTGTGTTCCAACAATAGCTTTACTACTCCCTCATGCCCTATGTGGGCAGCCCACGAGAGCGGTGTTCGGCCGTCACTGTCTGGAGAGTTGGGTTTGGCGTCCTTGCACTCCAACAGCAGTTTTACGACTCCTTCATTCCCCTCGTGGGCAGCCCACGAGAGCGGCGTTCGGCCGACGCCGTCAGAAGAGTCAGGGTTGACATCAGTGTGGCCCAATAATAGTTTTACTACTCTCTCATGCCCTTCGTGAGCAGCCCATGAGAGGGGTGTTCGACCGTCACTGTCTGGAGGGTTGGGGTCGATACCCTCTCGCTCCAACAATAGCTTTACCACCCTCTCGTGCCCTTTCTTGCTGGCCCAAGAGAGTGGCGTTTGGCCATATTCATTTGCTTTGTTAGGATTGACGTCCGGTAGTTTTAGTAGTATTTTAAGCACTTCATCACACCCCTTTCCGGCAGCCCAGGTTAATGCCGTCCTACCGTCGAAGTCAGTTGCGTTGAGATCCCATTCCTTGAGCTCCAACAAGGCAGATAAGACCTCCGCAACTCCAAGGGATGCTGCACCGTGAAGTCCTGTGAACCCCGTAGGATCATCTCCCTTATCAAGGGACCGCCCCGGCCCGTCTTTGTCATATAACAAGAGTAGCTTAGAGGATATGTGCTTATCGTATCCATCGAGTAACCTTAACGCAAGTGGTATTACCCTTTCGGTGGTTTCCCTTCTGGAATGTGCCCCCCAGTAACAGGAAGCATATTCGACGAGGGGGGTTGCTGGTGGCGCCGAAGAAAGGGTAGGCGAAAGGTCCCTAACTTTCCGAAGATTGAGGTAGGTCAAGCAAACCTCGGCAATCATCGAGTGTGGACTATGGAACAAAATGAGGTTATAGGAAAGGTGCTCTTGGAGAGTGAAATGAACGAGGCGGACAGTGGATGTGGATGCCTCTACCGTGATAAACCCCTGGGCGCATCTTAGGACCTTTTCTATTGAGGGAATATTCCGGGCATCCAGATCTGTAGATCCTCGTTCTATTCCTAGTGCATGGCATAACTCGTTGGCATGTAACGGCCGCTCCGAATGCGATATCCACATCAAAGCCTCCATGCCGAGTTTCGATTTACTTTCCCTCTGCGCCTTTATCCGTGCTAGAGTTGGTGCGTACGCATCCCCAAGACCCTCCCCTTTTATTATTGCACAGAGTTTTCTTCTCCTCCGACTGATCGTTACCTGCTCTAGGATTGCTTGGATAGCGAGGCTGACAAGGAGCAATCTGAACGCCATCGTTAGTAAATAGCCCCTACTTGTTGGGGAGGTATGGTTTCCCTACTCACATTGGAGAACATGTTTCCGGAACTAGCTTTAAAATATCCGCCCGCAAGTCACCATCCATCGAATCGGGCTTCGAGTCCTGTTCCAGCTCCATCTTCAGGTATGTTTCAATGTCATCCTCGGCAGAACTGATAGATACCACAACTGCCCGGGGGAAATTCTCCTCAATCGCGCCCGTGATATGAGCTCTTCCGGTAAGAAACAGTCGTGTGTTTGGCGACTCCCGAACAATGTCTCGTAGCGATGTAAGAAGTTTTGACAGATGCTTGGGGTGGACTTCGTCCAAGGCGTCAATGCATAAAAAAACACGCGGTATCAGCGCAATAGCCGTCTTCAGCATCCTCGCTAGGTCGCGGAGTCGTAAACCTCTACTACGGGACTCCCTTTTCACCTTCTGGAAATCCTGCAGTACATGCTCTGGAATTTCTCGCTCTTCTAACAGCAGCCTCAAGATGGCACCTAATATGCTCAGGGCAGACAGTTCCGCCTGGCCCCAGGAGTCGCAGTAAACTCCCGCGACTGCGATATCGCCTGTCCGAGGCTGATCGTTGAGGGTATCAATCACGAGAGAGCTGATGTTACTAGTAGTTAGTGATATCCACCCGCCCCAGGATATTGACTCTCTTACCTGAGGTATGACTTCCCCACCCCTAGATTACCGCAGCCGAACAAAACAGCCGGATCATTCCCGTCTCTGCTACTGCTCCATTCCCGAAACTCGTCCGTCTTTAGAAACCAACTCCCTACACCATCTAGTCGCCTATCCCGTAGATCTTGGTGCCGCTGCTGAGGTTCCAATGGCGAAAGCCATTGCAAAAGTGGACGCCTCTGATCCATTATTGACCTAACATTGATATTGCTGTAACTACCCGGTGCGCTGGAAGGGTTAACGCCCTCGAAATCCTCCAGTTGCTGTGATGATTCCAGGGCCATATTGCCTGAAATACTTGCGGCAGGTAGTGTCGCGATGAGAACTGTCCCCGCAAAGTGGGGTTCGATGGAATTCCTAGGCTGAAGAGGTGACAGGGATAAGATAACTTATAGCACGGCAAGCGGGCGCAAGTGTTGTACTCTAACTGGCACATTATTATTCCTTGGCAGCCCAAAACAGTGAAATTTGTTGTTAGCGGCGCTCAGACTGCACATAATAAGACAAGATCCGGTAACTTGATGATGCAATTGACTCATCACTCACCATGATCAGAATAAGGTTTTTCCGCAGGTCACAAAGTTCGGATCGCGACGGAGCGGGTTTCGCATTTAAGACGAGCAATTTGACTCCATCATAATCTACCAGTAGAGGGATTTCGTAGCGCAAAGTTAGGGATCGCTATCTCTGTGACAACAGTGTTTACTGTGACAACAAGCGAACTTAAGTGGAAGGGATTTGGGAGTTTCAGGTTAAGCTTGGCTTGGTATATATCTTAATAAGCACTAAGAGATAATTAATCACACCTCATAACAATTAGTATTGAAGAACACACGACGAGAATATCATCAAGCAAGAATGACCGACCAATCACAAAATCTCCAAATTACTAACTGAACATGCCAGCCAGATTGAGCAACACAGTCCTGTCCGTCAACATGCCCATTTGACCGATGAGCCTATGCTTACGCTTGTCAAACTCTGTGTTGAAAATCTAGTTGATTTTCAAGAGTGCAAGAAAGGGCAATTCTGGTAGATGATATCAAGCTTGCTTGAACAGGAAGCTGGTATTACTTTTAAGGATCCTGCTGGTAAGTGTTAGCTATCATATATAATATTAAATTTGAAATAATTAAGAAATGTAAAAGGTACCATGAAAGGTCTTTGTATAAGTAGACGTGTACAGAGGAAAGCCCATGCATGAGAATCTGGTATGGTCCAGGAGGATACTGAGTTCACAGTGGCAGTCGATAAATAAATCGAGGTCGAAGACCAGCGAGAGCTTGAAAGAGAGAAGACATGGTTCCAAAGGAGCTAGTGGCAAAGGAAGCGGATGAGGCTGAATTGCATCGTTCGAATTTACTTCGCAGTACTTACTTGAAGCATTACCTATCCAGTAGTAGTAGTAGTGAAACTGAAGAGGGCAGAGTCAAGGGTCTAGAGGATGGCGATAGTACAAGGTAGGCTACTCAAAAGGATATGATTAGAAAGATTATATAACGTGTTCGCAAGATACTAGTCACATTATCGGTAAATGGTACAATATTTGGCAGGTGGCCTGCTCTACCAGAAAGGAGACGAGAGCTGAGAACTAAAGGAGCGTTCAATAGTGTACTGAGGAACAAAGATGTAACCGTTTGTAACATGTTCGCAAGGTGCTAATCACGTTATCGGTAAAGATACGATAGTTGGCAGGTGGTCTGCTCTTCCAGAGAGGAGGCGAGAGCTGAGAACTAAAGGAGGCTTCGAGGGTGTACTGGGGAACAAAGAAGTAACCGTTCAACTAAGTATATTGAAGTACAGTCTGTCGAAGTCTGCCTTTTCTATCATAGAAACAGGCGGTCTTTAAATACACAAATTTGTTCATGTCTAGCATGAACGAAACTAATCAAAGGTACCAATTGATACTCTTTGGTAAAACTCCTTAAGTATCAAAACGATACTTAAAACAAAACATAAAACAAAACCAAGTATCAGACGATACTTAAAACAAACCAAGTATTGAAGCGATACTTAAAACAAAACATAAAACAAAACCAAGTATCAAACAATACTTAAAACAAACCAAGTATCGAAGCGATACTTAAAACAAAACAAGTATCGAAGCGATACTTAAAACAAAACATAAAACAAAACCAATAACGGAGTACCCGTACTGGTTACATTCCCCAAAACAAAACAACTGTTTAAACAAACAAAACCTAATAATCATCAAAAATGGATTCAGAGAAACTCATGGCCTCAGTTTCCGCAAGAAATTCTTCATCATAAGTATCACACCAGGGGCAGGAAGAAACCCTAAAGAAACACTTAGACTCAAAGAAATGTAAATCACAGTAGTCACGAATACCAGATTCGCGTTGTACATCAACCCAAGCGTGGTTGCAATCAGGACAGTAATCTATCCAGAGGATTTCGAAATAGTCTTCAAGTTGGATAGCATCGCGGTTCAACAACAGTCCAACAATCTGTTGTCGCAGCCTCACATTGAGCTCCACATAGTTTGACATCGTTATGGTATTCGGATGGTGATTGGTGACTGGATAAAGTTGTCGAGAGCCTACTCCATAGCTTGATTTTCCTCATTGCTGCTTTCGAATTCTGATTCAAAGTATGGCGCCCAAAATCCATCTCTAGCTTCGAGTTCTGCATGCCATCGCTCAGTTTCTAGCATCGTGGGTGTCCAGCACATGGTGATGTAGTTGATCGTTGGGGGGAGGGATTTGTTTAGCATATTGTCTTTCCACCATTCGTTCACCATATCCATAGCGTGCTCTAGTCCTTCTAGTGCTTCCCAGCTGTTCTCACTCATCGGATATCCTTTCCATTTGACTAGGAACTGATCATTTCCA
Organism: Tuber melanosporum; assembly: GCF_000151645.1. Classification (NCBI taxonomy): domain Eukaryota; kingdom Fungi; phylum Ascomycota; class Pezizomycetes; order Pezizales; family Tuberaceae; genus Tuber; species Tuber melanosporum. The sequence continues at coordinate 370,518 of NW_003299127.1, read as the reverse complement.
TGCCAAAGGCGGTGATCTCTGATTTCTTCAACTTCCCATTCATCTTTCTTATCAATGATGATAGGTGCAGGCTGAGAGAGTGTTCTTCCAGGGAATTTAGAGTCGTCATTTGGATGGAATCGCTTGACAGATGAGGCGTGAAAGACTGCAGTATTGCGGCGATACATGCGTCCATCCATCTGGACCTCGTAGTTTTCTGTATGTTCGTCAAAGGATAAGACCTTGAAAGGTCCTCGCCACTGGGGTTGCAATTTCTTGCTGCGTCCAACATTGGTAATGAACACGTTTCCATGTACCATTAGCATATCTCCTGGCGGAATAGGGACATGTTTGCGTCGTCGTTTCTGAGCAGTAGTGGTGCTTCGGAATTGGGCAGCTTTAACTGCTTGGAAAGCGTCATTGCGAATCGCTTGGTGGCGGTTTAAGTGGTCATCAGAGACAGGGACTGAGGAGTTCTTGAATAGGGTTGTAGGTAAGAGAGGATATTGGCGGCCGAAGATTGCCTTGTATGGAGACATTCCCAAGGTGTCTGAAAATCCGGCATTGATATATGCTGCTAGCTCAACATGGGCTGGTTCCCAGTTGGTTTGTCGTTCATTGATCATGTTCCTAATTCCGGTCTTAACCTCGCGGATCTTTCGTTCTGCTTGGCCATTAGTCTCATGGTGTCCAGGAGCAGCCATAATGTGGTTTATTCCGAGGGAGGTCAAGGTTTGCTTCCAGAATCTGGCGGTAAAGTGGGGATCAGCATCACTGACAATAGATAAGGGGTACCCGTGGGGGGTAAACAGGTATCGTTGGAGGTTATTCCAGGTGTCTTTGGAGGAATCGGTAACCTTCATTGGTATGAGCCATGTAAATCCAAAGAATCGATCCACAGCTACCAAGATGGTATCATATCCTGCCGACTTGTTGAATGGTCCTGCGAAATCGATGGCATATGATTCAAATATTTCACATGGTAGTTGAAGGGTTTGCGCTTTTCCTTCAGGTAGTTGTGTTCGCTCCTTATTTGCCTGGCAGAGTTCACATTGTTTGATGAAATCGCGGAAATCCTTGTGCATTTCAGGCCAGTAAACATATTCTGAAGCATATTGAAGGTTGCGGTCCGCACTGTGGTGTCCTTTGTTGTGAATCTCGGATATGACATATTCTCTAATAGTCATTCCATTGAACATATGGCCTTTCGGGATGTATAGGCAATGTTCACCATAACGGGTACTAGTGTAGACCATTCCATTGGATATGTTGTAGGGGGCGAGGTCTCCATGCCTGGAGCTATCCATGGCTTTGAAGTAAATCGGGTCATGGCGGTATCCTGCTATCATTTGGCTTCGGAAGGAGGAGGTTAATTCTTCTGTAGTTGATCTAACATCTCATTCATCTTCAATTAGGGATCCTCTTGTTAGTTCGATAGGGGTTTCCTCTTCCTCAAAGGTTTCATAGAGTTGTCGACGGTGTTCGGGAATAGTAGGGGGTATGACCGAGACAATGGTTTCATTGTTGTATACTTGTAAGGGTCTACCATACAGTGGTCGTGAATCAATTATGGGAGGAGAGGATGGTGGGGCTGACTGGGGGGGGTGTAGATAGGATATTGCATCCACATAGGCTGCTGCTTGTTCGAGTTCTTCAAGACCTTGGTATCGTGTTGGAACAGGATTAAGGGTATGAGGAGATTGGGTTGACTCATTTTCATCGATTGTCTCTTCTTCTCCTTCTATGGTGTTGAAGCTGGTGTCTTTGGAATCGTCAGCAGGCATATAGTACGGTCGCTGGTATCTGTTGCTGAACTTGATCTCAGTCTGGTGAAAAGGGCAGGTGTCGTTATAACAGTGGGACCAGTGGAGTCTGCTTTGTTCAAGCTCGTGAGGAGGTGTGCTGCGGAGCGTGCAATTGTCTTGCCATTCTTCATCAACATTCTTTCCTCATTCCATTCCGGCAGCGCTGTACATGGTGTAAGAGAAAGGATTGGAGGGAGTGGCAGAGCTGGCGGTAGCCATCGATGGTTCTTGTTCATAGGAGGTGTCATCAGGGCTGTCCTCGCTTTGTCTTGTGTGGTCATGAACAAGAGGAGGATTTGCGAGATCTTGATTCTCATATAGACGGGAGAGAGCATCAGGTAAATAGTTCGTTCTTTCAGGGGTATAGATGATTTTTGCATCGTATTTGCTGATTTCACCTATCCATCTTGTCCTTCTTCTTCCGGGTATCCTTTCTGTTTTAAGGTTTGTGAGAGGTTGGTGGTCAGTAAGAATAGTGAAGGTATTGCCTATCAGGATGTGGTTGAAAGCGGCGAGGGCATCAATCACAGCAAGGGCTTCTTTGTCTGTTGTTCCATAGTTCATTTGTGAATTAGTGAACTTTCTACTGTGTAATGCGGCCGGTCTTGCCGTTTCATGGGAGGCTCCTTGTCCAACCCATGCTCCAACTCCAACATTCAATGCATCAGTAATCAGCCATATTGGTTCTGGTTTACTGTAGTTGATAGGTCGTATAACGTTGGCATTTTTTATCAATTCCTTGATGTTAGTAAAGGCTTGGTCATGAGTGTGGGTCCAGACAAATTCTGCATTGCCGGTAAGGTCGGTGAGCGGCCCTATTACAGTGGCATGGTGTGGTAGGAACTGGGCAATATAGTTGACTAGTCCTAGGAATCGCATGAGTTCGTTTTGATTCCGGGGTGTCGACCATTCCGTTAAACAGGCTGTTTTTCCAGGGGCTGCATGTATTCCTTCATCATCTATAACATGTCCTAGTATATCGAGTTTATCGGCAAACAGGATTGATTTGTTTCTGCTAGCGTAGAATTTAGCTTCCCTTAGTTTGGTACAAACCAAACCTATATGGTAGGCGTGTTCTATTTCGGTGTTCGAGAAGATGAGAATATCATCAATGTAGACTCAAACAAAATGGTGGAGGTATTCGCTTAGGAGGTTTTCCATAATTCGCATACAGGTGGCGGGTGCATTCATATCACCTTGTAACATAACTCGGCTAATGAAACTTCCGAAGGGTGTTTTGAAACTGTTGTAGCGTTCGCTTTCTGGATCTAACCTTGTTTGAAGTAGGCATCGCTTAAGTCAATCTTACTTTGGAATCTAGCCCGTCCAACTGCATTTAGGATCTGGGTTTGGTTTGAGATAGCGGAGCTGTCCATAACCGTGTTTTCGTTCCGTAGCTTGAGGTCAACCAAGGGGCGGATTCTTTTGCCATCTGCTTTGGGTTGAACAAACATAGGAGCGGCACCTGGGGCTTCTGCCCAGTAGATGACTCCTCTTCTTTGTTGTTGGTTGATCCAATCACAAAGTGGGCTTTTGTATGCGTCAGGAATAGACTAGGTGGGTTGGTTTTTGAGATTAGAGGGGTCTCGGAGGCGAATATGGTGGTTCACCTCTCTCATAGGGGGTAGTTCTTCGGGTATTTGGTCAGGGAAAACATCAGAGTAATCATCCTATAGTTGTTAGGCAGTTGCTTCACAGACTGCGGCTCAGTACTCTCCGCTTGTTGGCTTGCATGAGACTCTGACCTTCTGATTCGGGAAATCGATGGTTGATTTCCCACACCTGATTATAGCTTTGTAGCGGTTCAGGAATGGCATACCTATTAGGGCATCGTATTTGGCTAGATTTCCAACCAGCATTTCCTGGGGGGTAGTATAGCAGAACCAAGTCGAATAGTTGCAGAACAGGTTTTATGGCTTGTGGATCGTGATCCCTTTACTGCCATATTGACTGGTATGGGTTGGTTAAGGTCTTGGGTTGGGAGTCCATGGACAGAGACAAAGGCATTACTGATCATATCTCTTCCGATTGCGCCAGTGTCGAATAGGATTCGAGCCCTATTGCCATTGATCAGGATAGTACCTTCTAGAGTGGTGTGTGCTTTGAATGTAGCCGGAGGTCGAACACTGTTGCATTCTACATCGATATATCTTATATAGATCTCTTCATATTCACTGGATTGGGTGTTATCGCTTTCAACATTGTTGGCTGATGCCTCTTGCTTAATTGCCTTTCCTTTTCCTTTTTTCGTAGGACAGTTCTTTGCCATGTGTCCTGTTTCTCCACATTCAAAACATTCTCCTTTCTGCCGTCTCGATTCTTTGGAGGATTTTTTCTTCTTGAAAACCCGTGGTGTATCATCTTCAGAGTTGCTGGAGGCTTTGTGCCATGGCTGGCTGCTCCTACTAGAAGATGTCTATATTTTGTAGGCCTTGGTCTCATGGAGAATGGCATCCTTTCGTTCTGCTCTTGCAATTATTACTGCAATATCATCGCCATCTTCCTCGAGTGGTTCTACTTCTCGCCGGAGGGTAGGGTGCATAGTGTCGTAGAATCGTCGCTTCAGGATGTATTTGAAGATGCTTCCTCTCTCCATTCAGTCCTTACACATCATCAGATCCGTAGCCACATCGGTAATTCGCTTGACATGTGTTCCGTTAACTTGCTGGAGCTGGTTGAATTTGTTGTATAAGAGGTCGTTGGTTATAGAAGATTGGAATCGTCCTTTCAGCTAATCGATAACTATAATTCCTCTTAATCTTACATTTCTGCGGAAATCCTTATAGCATTGGTGGTATGCGTCGGTGGCCTTTCCTTCGCAAAATGATCCAATGATAAGTCCGGTTGTAGGGTCTTCCACATCTTTTCCTTGTAAGAATAGGAAGTGTGAGAGTTCCGTCGCCCCTCGGTCAAATGCTTCAGGTTTGAGGTCTTTTCCTTCTCCTGTGAATTTCGCTGGGAGGTGGAGTTTAAACTTGGGGGGTTCAAATGCTGCGGGTACCTCCTCTTCTTCAGGCCTTGCCTGAGATTTCCCTCCTCCAGAAGGCCCTCCTCCTGAGCTAGCCATATCTGATTCGCTACTGGATTTGGGGTCGATTGGAGGTTCAAAGGAAGGCTTCTTTGCTGGAGTAGAAGGGAATTCTCCGGGAGGTTGTGTATCTTCCATGTTTGCAGGATCGCCGGGCTCTTTAGCAGAGCGCCAGAGTTGTTTCTTTCTTGTAAGGTCTTGCCGTGGGATTTGCTTCCCACTCCTGGTCGTCAAAGACTCTATCTTGGGTTTGAGATGAAGCTGAATGTACTGTGATTCTGCTGCTTCTCTCCGCTAGCGTTCTGAGGTAGATATCGATAGGTTGATCAGGCCTAAATCTGGGGACAGGTTCTTAACTACTTGCTGAGGTTAAAAAATGTAACGTGTTCGCAAGGTGCTAATCACGTTATCGGTAAAGATACGATAGTTGGCAGGTGGCCTGCTCTTCCAGAGAGGAGGCGAGAGCTGAGAACTAAAGGAGGCTTCGAGGGTGTACTGGGGAACAAAGAAGTAACCGTTCAACCAAGTATATTGAAATACTGTCTGTCGAAGTCTGCCTTTTCTATCATCAAAACAGGTGGTCTTTAAATACACAAATCTGTTCATGTCTAGCATGAACGAAACTAATCAAAGGTACCAATTGATACTCTTTGGTAAAACTCCTTAAGTATCAAAACGATACTTAAAACAAAACATAAAACAAAACCAAGTATCAGACGATACTTAAAACAAACCAAGTATTGAAGCGATACTTAAAACAAAACATAATACAAAACCAAGTATCAAACAATACTTAAAACAAACCAAGTATCGAAGCGATACTTAAAAACAAAACATAAAACAAAACCAATAACCGAGTACCCGTACCGGTTACACCGTTCAACCAAGTATATTGAAATACTGTCTGTCGAAGTTTCCCTTTTCCATGGTAGAGTCATGCGGTATTTAAATACATAAATTTGTTCATATCTAGCATGAACGAAACAAATCAAAGGTATCAATCATTACACTTTGGTAAAACTAATTAAGTATCAAAACAATACATAAAATAAAACATAAAACAAACTAAGTATCAAACGATACTTAAAACAAACCAAGTATCAAAGTGATACTTAAAACAAAACATAAAACAAACTAAGTATCAAATAGTACTTAAAACAAATCAAGTATCAAAGTGATACTTAAAACAAAACATACAACAAACTAAGTATTAAACGATACTTAGATCAAACCTAATAACTCAGCACCCGTACCGGTTACAGATTAGGTTACTGAGAAAGAAAGGTAGAAAGGTTATTGAGCAGGAGGACACTCAAGAGATGGTAGCTGCTATAAAAGGCATGGGAGATGCTGTGAGATTGGTAGCAGAGAGGTTGGGGGAGCCAGAATCAGAGGAAACAGCAAGTAATAGTGATATGGGAAACAGACTTGACTTATTGGAAAAGCGCTTATTTGAAGAAAGTTAAATGCATTAAGCACGAGCAGTAAAGGTTGAAGAGCAGTAGGGAAAAACAAATTAGCTACTTGAAGGAATTTTGAATAGTTTAAAAGAAAAGAAAAGTTAAGTGTACAAGAAAAATTATGATACATGTAATGTCAAGTATTTTGATAAGGAAGGTGGATTGCAATGAAATTGATCACAAGTTTTATTTCTGTAAAAACAAGAGTGAATATTTGAAAGTACAACAGCTATGAGAAAGTAACCAGCAACTGGTAATAGACCAAGCTTCAGACCACCTTTAAATCCATTAAATGACTACAAACTCATAGTTTTTCCAAACCTATATTCAATACTCACCTGCAAACTTGACATATGTGAATTAATTGCCTTTAAAACAGGATCCAAAGACCTACTAACAGTTGCCTTATAACCTTCAATAATTCCATAAGAAAGCATATATGCAGAATCTCCATATAAATAATATCTTTCTTCTGGTATTAAGCTATCATTAATTCTTCTCAAATAGAACTCTAAACCAGAATTTAAATAAACTCTCCAATCACCCTCCCTTCCAAACTAGGAGCCTAAAAGTGACGAAATAATACTATCGAAAGTTGTTACAGCTTGAAACCTGTATACATGTAACCTTTATATCCTGAATAAAACTGTTGTTGATGAACAGTAAAATGACAAATAGCCTGCATAGTTCCATTGATAAAACCCCAAACTTCCTTCACACCATCCTTTGCTTCAATTCAATTAGAATATCTCTTCACTTACACTACTGACAGTCTTTTATCATCCTAAACTATTTGTTTTTGATATCGTGATATAAGGTATTCCACAACATCATTAAAAATTCATGAGATCCAAGACCGTGAGTAGTGAAATATATTCATATCTTCTTTTAAGCTATTAGAAGCTGATAGCCGATAGAGTAGTATACAAATTGCAGTTTTGGGAGAACAAATGTAACCATTTCTGAAGTAGATTTTATCAAGTTGTAAATATGTTAGAAGAGCGTGAATTTCAGATGGACCAAATCTAATTTTAGTTAACAAATTATATCTTAATAGCAAGTGATAATAAGATATCACTTACCTTAAAAGCTCTAAGTACTATGTCAAATTATGTGAGTTAAGATTGAATGGTTGTCTAATTGGTAGTGGAAGGGGAACTCGATATCGATACTCTCTCATCCTTTTCATCCTATTCTTCTGTCGAGTAACAATAGCAAGAGTTGTTGTAACGGCTCCTGCGATCATAATAAGGGACAAAATCCTTTCAAGTGTCACAAATGTGACTTGGCGAGGAAAAGGTTTTCACATGACACATGGTTATGAGTCACAGGCATGTTATTGTTTGACACATATGACTCAGTCGAGTCATATGATTTGTTATGTGTGGGATTTGTGATGCTTTTGCACATGGCTCAAATATGAGTCATGGGACATGCACCTGATGAGTATGCCTTGCGAGTGTGCCTTGCAGGTATGCCTTGCACATATGATTTATGTTTCGCACATGACCTTGTGATGAGGTCATGGATTTTATGCATATGACTCAGTCGAGTCATATGACTTGTTTATTGTGTTATGATTGGTTTATGAGTTTTTACACATGACCTCACTATGAGGTCATGGGTTTTGACTATGTGACCACTTTGGTCACATGACTAGTTTATTATGATTTGGTTTCGCACATGTGACCATTTTGGATTACATGACTATGAGCGGGAAGAACACTATATAAGGAGGCCGATGCGGTTGAGGAGGATAGGTTCTTCATGCTTTGTTCTAAGTACTTTTCTTACTTCTTGTACTCTGTGTCAGAAGTGAGCGCACCAATACTTTACCTTATTTCGCATACAATATATACTTCATCTACTGTTACTTGTTTGTGTTTTTCGTTTTGGGCGGTCAGTTAGAAGTTAGTAGTTCTCGCTTAGAAGACACTTTAGTGTGAAATATATGTACCCTGGTCCCAGTAATCACTGAGTGTAGTTTGGGCAAGGATGGTGTTTTCGACAGCCTCCTCATCCACAGATTCTTCCCCCCCTTCGAGGATGTCATCCCCTGTTCAGTTTGACTCCAACCCCTCCTTCTTGCTTGAGACAACTTGTATGGCCCCCCTCTTATGCCTGCTACTGAGGCTGACTGTGGCCTCATCCCCACAACTACATAGTCATATGTCACGCCCAAAGGAAACTTTAATTTCCTGTAGTTTTACCACTGGCACGGGTGTCAGAATGCGGTAAGCTCGCAGTTTGATAATTTGGTTCGGCAAACGATGAAAGAAGTGGAGGTTTTGGTGAGAGGTTTTCTAATAGGGAAAGGCTGTCCAGCCACGTGTGGCTTGAACAAGGACACTACCACAGGAATCTTCGTTCGGTTCAACTCTAATCATAGCTTGGAATACTCTCCAGCCCCAGCAACCTCCTACCCCAAAGACTCCCAAGCTGTTGTGCCTGAATCCTCTATACTACCGACCAAGAGTGCGACTACGGTAGAGGCAAGTTCATGGTCTACTACCCTTCCCCTCACTAGGGCTGTCCAAAGCAAGATGCCCAGTTTCCTCCGCCAGGCCCCTGTATGCAAGGCTGGCTTGTCAACTCCTTCCTTTCTGGCCGGGATGTCATCTGGAGAAAGGGCTATTTACGAGACTCCAAAGTTCGGTTTAGATGACTCAGAAGATGAGGACTACAACCCCCTACCGCTGGAATGCGACGCCATGCACGGTTGGCATCTTCCGCTAAATGATCCGCTGCTCCAGTTCTGGGGCCACAGTTTTTGGGGGCTATCAATGTCGATGAAGGCCGGAAAAAACAGATTGTTCCTGGCCTGCCCGGCCTGCCCCTTAACGTACATTACGGGCACCTGGCCATTCCCCCACTTGTGAGTCTCCTGTCGACCATTAAGGCCACAACACATTCCCCATCTCGGCTGGTAACCGAAGATGTCCTGCCTACCTCGGAAGTGCTGGCACAGGATACTACCATGGATTTGGAAGAAAAACATAACTCTGAAGCAACTGGACTGGACGACAGCATCCACGCCCCCTCTCCAGCAATGGCATCCTCACCACCGGCATTTGATAGAGAATGGACATTGCAGGAAGGACAGCTATTGAGCTCCCAGGAGGTTTCACACGATGCCCAGACACCATTAGAGGTTTGCCTTCCGGATACCCAACCTGAGGAAGCCGATGCCATTCTGGCTCAGGCGGACTCCATTATGGCAGGAGTATGCGAGATGCTAAAGGTAGGAAGGACTCCATCTCCTGGGCTCCACTCCAGTAGCATGATTAGATCCATGTTGGAAGGGTTGGAGGATATCTGGTCTGGCAATACGCAGCCCCTCCTCTCCTTGAAATCTGGGTCGATTGAGGATAACACTGTACATGATGTCCAGGCTTGGATGAACAATGGCGCTGCATTTGGTAATGAAGGACCAGAGGGCAGAGTGAATTACTGGAGCTGAGTACACTTGCTGGAACGGGCAGTGAAGATGCTGATAGATATTGTTGGCAAGTAAGGAGAAGAAATAGAGATTCTGCAAGGTAAGTTGTCTCCCCGTTACCGATTCCCTTCAGTAGAGTCCGGCAATACCCTGTTTGGTTTGTTGGAAAGATTGCCACCTCCTGCCCCTGTTAAGGGAAAGGAGACTCCTACAGCAGCTCCAACTATTAAAGCCTCCTTCATGGAGGTAGTGAAACAGATGGCAAATGTGCCCAAGCCTTCCACCACTCAGAAAGAACAAGCGCCCTCCACCCGCCCCATATCAGCAGCATCCTCCCACTAGTCTAACAGTGGGGGCTCCTCCAGTGAAGGGGAGGTATCTCTACGGGTGGCTCCGGGAGGAGAGGGCAAATCGGTACACTGGGAAAAAGAGGATGGAGAGGAAGAAGGAAAGAGAAGAGAAAGGAAACGTGGTAGACGCCTGAGTGGTGCTACCAGAAGGAGAAGAAAGGCTATCAGAGAATCGGGTGGCGAGAAGGAGACAGCGACTCTGGCCAAGTCTCAGGAGAAGAACGTTGATAGACAGGAACCGACTCCAGTGACAGCGGAGTCTGCGGCTTGGTTAATTAAATCAGAGCCTGCGGCCATGGCCAGCATCAAGGTAACTGCAGTCCCGATGTGACAAGAGTACCGACGAGTCCCACAAGGACCTCCTGATCCGCTCAACTCGGTACCGGTACCACCATAATCGCCGCCTACCCCGGATCCCCGTGGAAGACATATTACGATGCGGTTTGCTACCCGCAAGCAGGTAGCCCTACCAGAAGGTGTGGGCATCAAGGCTATTAGGAATTGGATCAACATGACCTTCTCAAACCAAGGAAACATCTGAGGCAATGCCCCGTACATCCGTACTGGGCACGTCCGGTTTGAGATTGGTTGTATCTTCCTGACCATGGCAGGATATTCTGTTACTGAACTAGGCAACCAGCTCGATAATGCTAGGCTAGACCATCTTAGAGAACGGTCACTCCTGGAGTTCGATTTTCAGTGGAACTTGGAGTAGGTAAAGATTTTCGTTTCTGGCATCCCGCTTGCTGACACATGAAGAGGTTCAGTTTGGAAGGTTGAGGGATGGATTGGGAGTGTGGCATTTGATGGCCTATGCACTGATTTAGAGAAATCCAATACTGGTATAGTAACGGTGTCCAGGCTAGATATTATGGGGTCCATCCACACCATGAGGCAGGCTAATGCTACTATGTATGGCATCTGCTTTGTGGTTGAAAAGAATGAGGCTATCAGGCAAAGGCTGGCTGAGGGAAAAATCCAATCGAGAAGAGGGTCCCGCAACGTCCAGGTATTTGAAGAACATAGACCTCTAAAGGTTTGTGGTAAGTGCCTAGAGACTGGCTACTTTGAGGCCACATGTGGTCGTCCACCCCACTGTCGATTCTCTTTTGGAGTATATTTCTCCTGAAAACATATGTGCAGCAAGCTTGAATGCCCTGGAGGCGTAGGACAGTCTTGTGGATATACGAGGAGATAATATTAGCTCTGTGACTGGATGGACCACTTTACTGGATATGAACAGTATCCAGGAGTCAGGTCGTCGCTCCCAGCTCCATCATCCTCGAGTCCGAAACCAGGGGAAGCCCCGCTGGTGGAACCTGCTAAGAAACAGGGACAATCAGGAGGTCAGACGGGGAGGTTCCACAGATGACACCGCAGTTGGGGAAGATCCCCAGCACTACAACTGGTTGAGATCAGCAGCGACGAGGAAGATGAAGGCCACCATCAGAAGTCAGACAAGGCCAAGGGTAAGGAACTGGAACATCCCTCCCCTTCCCCCTCCATGGCGCGTGGGATTCTAAAAACTACAGCCACCACCAAGCCCTACTGGGAAGATACCTTTTGGACCACTTGGGATCAGGATAGTGGTGTCCCCTATACCTCTGGCCCTTGTAGCCTGAGTGGATCAGTTGAGGCCCCCTTTTAATGCTTATTATGACAATGGCATTAAATGTGGGGGGGAGTAGTGGGAATCAGGGGCTGGTATTTGATTTGTTTTTTTTTGTTGATTTGTTTTCTATTATTGAACCACCAGTTGATCCGGAGGGGCTATATATACCTATAGATGTTGATGGGTGAGATTTGTTTTCTTTTGTTAAAAAGTCGGATGTGGAGGTGTTTGTTCGACTCAACTTTTGTGGGATGTTTGAGATGGTAAAACATGAAGAGAGTAGTGCCAGTGTTGGCTATTGGGAAAAAAAGGTGAAGAGTGTACTCGCTGAGGTTTACTTCCAACTAGGATACACTAAGAACCAATGTGTTGGCTGGCTGGATGAACTTGGGAAATCAGATATTGCATTCGGTGACTTCAATGCCAGACACTAAGATTGGGACCCCGATGTGGACTACAACAATACGGGTGGACAATGGCTGAAACAGTGGTTCACAGCCCTGACACGCAATATGAACATGGTACCCCTGACAGTACCTACCTTTCAGGACATTTCCAGAATCGATCTCCGCCTACACTGAGCACCATATGTCAGGCATCGATACCTGGATGCCGCTAGTTGTGAGTACAGTGCTCAAGCCCTTAAGTTGACAGTCAACCTTCCTGACAACATTATGCATCGGAGGCCAGCCTGGAAGAAGGCAGTACGGGAAAAGGTTGGGAAACAGTTGGACGTTCTGCAAGAAGTGGAAGATGGGAAGTTGTGGGAAGGGGTGAGACGAGTAGTGGACACACTCCCACGGGCCTCCATTGGCAGAGATCAGTACAAGTGGTGGACACCTGAGTTGGACAGGATGAGGTTGGATGTGGCCCAGCTACATCGATACTCCAAATGCAAGGCGGAGCGGATGGAGGACTACAAATTGGCCAGATGTGTGTACCGAGCATGCCTGCTAAGGGCTAGATTCGAGCATATCAGGGAAAGGATAGCTGAGAGCCAAGACCCAGACGTATTTAGGTTAGCACGGAAGCTGAAAGCTAAGCGAACCCTTCCCTCCATGGCACGACCAGATAGGCCCTATGCTACTACACATTCAGACATTAGTGACCTGATTGCACAGCAGTTTTCCACTGTTGACCCCACCCCTTGGGATGATTCCGAGATTGATATGGACAGTGCTCAAGAAATGGAAATTGCCCTTTCCAAGTCCTCTATGAATACAGGCCCAGGAGAGGATGATATTGGCTATCCCTTCCTACGGTTTTGGAAATGAAGTGATATGACAACATTGAGGCGCCTGGTAGATTACGGGTTACAGCACAATATTCCAGACTGGTACAGGGCTAAGGTGATACTCATACCCAAACTGGACAAACCCGGGTATGATGTTGTGAAATTGTAGAGGATGATACATCTCCTTCCAACGCCGGCAAAAGTCATGGAGCGAGTGGTCCTGTTGCGACTGGCCCCCTGCCTGGATCTGGGAGAAATACAATTCGGATCTCGACAGAAGCGGGGTGTTCATGATGCCATGGCAGTGGTCTTTGAGTTCTTGCAGCATAATAAGGGCTACAAAAGATTGATCTTGTCAATAGATGTGGAAGAGGTATTTGACAACATTGATATCGATCTCCTGTCTGACTTTCTGGTGGCCAGGGGGTGCCCTGGATACCTTTGCCAATGGATCCGTAGATGGGCTTCCAGTCGGTCAGTACGGGTTCATTTCAACAGATGCGTCTCTTGCCCCTACCATGTCAGTAAGGGAGTACCTCAGGGCTCGCCCCTTTCTCCGTTCCTTTTTGGTAGGTACGTGGCAGATGGATTTAGGTCACGCATGTGATACTCCCCCAGCGTACATCAGCTGGCGGTCTCATACATTGATGACGGGGTTATTATGGTAGCAGCGGAGTCCTGCAAAGTGGCCCAATACCAAGCAGGAGAAATATTTGCAGACTGTGACCGCATAGCCAGAGTGAGGGGAATAGGATTCAGTGCCCTCAAGACTCAGTGGATTGGATTTGGAGATAAGGCATAGGAAGGAATGGATTTGTTAGGAGAAATGGTGTTGCCTTCAGAGGACTTACAGGTTCTTGGGTATAGGTTCAATGTATTTCTTAATTTTTCCTCTCATGTAAAGTATTGGTTGGAAAGAGGGTTGAGAGGTAGGAGAAGGATTTCGGCATTGGGGAGGAGGTTTGGAAGTGTTGGTGGGCTGGGGGCATGGGAGACTTACCACATGGTACAGGTAGCATACCTTCCAACTGTCTACTATAGACTTGAGTTTGTAACCAACCATGCGTCGTATGTGAAGCAGATTCAGGTCCATGTTAACAACTGCCTCCGATCAGTGTTCTGAACGCCGATGAGGTTGACAAATAACATACTGTTAGCCGAGTTCGGAATACCGCCTGTTGCTATTCAGGGAAGTTACCTATAATGGAGGTGCTACAGCCAGTTCATCAATTACTGGTACTGTGACCAGCATCTATGGTTTGGGGAAATATGGTTAAAGTGGAAGAAGGAAGGCATGGTGGCACATCGACAGAATTCAGATAAGGAGCTTACCTGCCGCCCAACAGTTTTGATTGGGAAAGGCAAGGCGATGATGGCAGCATGCTACCGAGTGTTGTACTGTCACGAACGTGGCTTAGCAAGGAAAGGGTTTTTCACGTGACACATGGTTATGAGTCACAGGTATGTTATTGTTTCACGCATATGACCTATTCGGGTTATATAATTAGTTATGTGTGGGATTTGTGATGCTTTCGCACATGGCTCAAGTATGAGTCATGGGACATGCGCCTGATGAGTATGCCTTATGAGTGTGCCTTACGGGTAAGCCTTGTGCATATGATTTATGTTTCGCACATGACCTCATTATGATGTCATGGGTTTCGTGCATATGACTCAGTCGAGTCATATGACTTGTTTATTGCGTTATGATTGGTTTATGAGTTTTGCACATAACCTCGCTAGGAGATTATGGGTTTTGAGCATGTGATCACTTTGGTCACATGACTAGTTTGTTGTGATTTAGTTTCGCACATGTGACCACTTTAGGTCACATGACTAAAGGCGGGAAGAACACTATATAAGGAGGCCGATGCGGTCGAGGAAGATAGGTTCTTCACGCTTTGTTTTAAGTACTTTTCCTACTTATTACTTTAACGAATATAAAACACCTTTACGATCTTTATCTTTATTGCAACCCTATCAGTACTCCAAGAAGTGCTCGTCACGAAGACAAGTTAGAGAAAGCTTACGATAGGCGTTTCCGATAGAAGACAAAGGTCTTGTACTATCGGTAACATAGGCAGAGACCTAGAGCTATTGTAGGACAAAGAAAGAAGGAGACAGAACCGATAAGTATCGTTCCCCGTCGCCAAGAACTAACTATACAGAGAGGGATCATTACATGTACAAGGATTTCGGTACATCTTCGGATGTGGTTATATACACAGATGGGTCCAAGTACTCCAAAGGGGCTAGTGTAGCCTGGGCAGTGTTTGAGAGAGGGGCTTTGACCTATGTTGACGGGTGCTCGGTTCCTTCATCCTAGAGCATTGTAGAATGCAAGTAGTTTACTGTTATGTGTGCCCTCCGACATGCTCAGGATATGGCCAAGAGATGCCAGGTCTATGTGTTCTTGGACTGCGTACTGGCCCTGATCATGGTTGACAACATGTTTTTGGATGGTGACTCGGCTGAGTTGTGGGAGGTAATGGTACCCCTGTTGAATGTATTCTCAGACGTTATTTTCGGTTGGGTCCCCAGTTACATGGGTATTGATGGCAATGAGATGGTCGACTTGAAGACTAAGGCATGTATTGGATACCCCTTGTGCTCCCTGCTTTAGGAAGAGGTTAGCTTTAGGATTGGTCATATGGTCCTGCCTCAGGAGCTCTATAAGGAGGAATTGGGGACTTGGCATGCTAGGGAAGGGCATGGGTATTATGCTCGGAAACCAAAGGCACCTTGACACCTCCGAGGCCTAATTCGGATAGATTCCTACGTTTTGATGAGGATCCGTAGTGGAACAGGCATAGTCGGCCATGACAGATACGACGGGAAGGAAGACCGACACCACTAGACTGAGTGTCCCCACTATGCTAGAGAACGCCCTGCTGATGAAGATCTGTATAAGAATTTGGCAACCCTGAGATAGAAGTGTTGGTAGATGGATCATTGGTAACTGGGCCTGGGAATCCCTCACCATGTTGGATTGGTAGATGGGGAATTAGTTGTGGCAGGTAACCCCTTTGATGGGACACTGATGGTGGAAAGAAATGGGGAGTCAGTACTTATAGGGGACCCTACGACCTGTACTCGGTGTAAGAAGAGACATGATGGCAGCAGCTGTGTCTTGCCAGGCGAGGTGACACTGCCAAAGAAGTGGTTCTTTTTACCTGACCAGCGACAGTACGATTGTCCCTGTTGTGGTACCACCATTGCCGCTACACTCACAAAGAAATATACCACCTTCGCGGATCACTTCAAGAGACATCTCCGGTGTTTCCAGATTTCTCAATGATTGGTTTTGGCATTTCTAGCATTTACAGTGGGATGAGCTGAACCTGGCAACACGGACATCAGTGGTCTTGAGGTGGGCCAAAGTGAAAGAATTGCTGAAGGAACCCGGATGCTCCTTTTGTGTGGTAGTGTTGGTAGAAGGATATTTGGACCTAGGGCTACATTACAAGAGGACGGAGAGATGTTGGGATAGACTGTATATTTTTTTTGTTGAGTACGTGGGTCAAATTGAATTGGGGACGGATAGGGGTGAGGGTATGAGGCGGTGGCTGGGTGGCGAGGTGGGAAGACACATTAATCGGGGACGACACTAGTTGCTGCGAGCATCCGTGAGCACACATAGGTAGTGATTCTTGGATTTATATTTGGGGGGAGCGGTTGCGAGGTGGAGTGGTCTGTGGTAGTGTATTTTAGATAGTTTGTTTTTATGGGGTGTGTGGGAGACTGGTCGTATGCCAGTGTTGGCAGTACTAGTATAAATAAAATTAAATTGAATTCTAAGTACTTTTCCTACTTATTACTTTAACGAATCTAAAAACACTTTTATGATCTTTATCTTTATTACAACGATATCGTTACGCCAAGGAGAGCTCTTCATGCAGAAGAGTTAGAGAAAACTTACAATATGTGTTTCCGATAGAAGACAAAGGTCTTGTACTATTAGTAACATAGGTAGAGGCTTAGTGCTATCATAAGATGAAGAAAGAAGAAGAAGAAGAAGAGAAGTATCGTTCCCCATCGCCAAGAACTTACTATCCGAGGAGGGATTGTTACATCAAGTTGAAACCGCCAGTCTCTCATGGTAATAGGATTATGATACTTGGATATAATATAATATGATAGAGTGTACTATCAGAAGCCAGATGGGAACTAGTAGTACAGAGTCAGAAATAAGTCTAAAGTAAGGGGGCAGTAAGGCTACGGAAAACCTACATGAGAATGATGAAAACTTGGATGCGATTTACTGTATGTAAACTCTCCCTGCTGGGGTGACGCCTGCTGTGCGGCACCGTTAGATGTC
>NW_003299127.1:291584-353268 GCF_000151645.1 Tuber melanosporum | reverse complement strand
CTACACCTCTGGGTGACAGTTGGCCTCCACTCATAGAAGGGCTTATACTAAACCCGCGGAGGGCCTAAAGAAAGCCAAGAGAGGAACTATAGAAAGCCTGAGAAGGACCTGTAGAAAGCCTAAGGATGTATACTAGAAAGCCCAAGCAGAACCTGTAGAAAACTCAAGGAGGGCCTGTAGAAATCTGAGGGAGGAGCTATAGAAAGCCTGAGGAGGGCCTATAGAAAGCTCAAGGAGGCTCTGTAAAAAGCCTGTAGAGGACCTGTAGAAAGACTGTTAAGGGCCTGGAGAAAATTTGTTGAAAGTCTGTAGAGGGCCTGGAGAGCTTGTTGAGCACTTGTGGAGAACCCAGAGACAGCCTGTAGAATGCCTGTAGAAAACTCATAGAAAGCCCATAGAAAGACTATAAAGAGCCTGTAGAAAGCCTACAAAGAGCTTTTATAAGTAGTTAGTAAGAGCTCATATGCTGGTCATGAAGAAAAACACAATTTGCTTACTGTATTTATTGTTATACTGGATTGGGAGATGTAAATCTTACTCATAGATTTTTCGCAAACCTTTCCATAGCTTGGCTGTGGTTGGGGTTCATGATAACCAAGAAAGAAATGATGGTTGATGGCTTGTTGTGGGTGGTAAGCGAATTCATGAACTCTTCGCTTAGCTTAGCTAGAACTAAGCTACCTTATCTCTTAAGTGCAACAAAAACCCTAACCTGTGACCGGTTGCCGTCGCAACAAGCTAGAAATAAGCTAACACCACGCTCCGAAATCCCTCTAATCCCTCTAGTGCTCGGGTTGTGACATGCGGTACAAGTGCCTTCAGTCCAGCTGGACGGCTGGGAGTGGGAACTATGGGAATGCGGAGCTTTACCACCGTATAAACCCGAGTCATCCACTATCTCCGCCAGCCCCCTAATCTCCGTGCTTTGAAACAAAAACCCTCAAGGAGTTTCCTCGCAGAGCACTATAAAGCCTGAGTTTGCTGACTGTGTTGGATCTTATTAACCGGCATTCGCAATTCTCTCATTGCAACCTGCCAAACTGGACCTAATAGAGTGGCCCGATTCCAGAGATTAGAGGCCTAGCGGAGATAACTTGGTAGATTATAAGAGTTTTAGGGGTACTATTACTTCAGAGAGGTATACGGTGGGTAACAAGGTACTGTACAATACTGTACTAGTACAGTACAGCAGAGGTGGAGGGATTAAAGCTTTATCGACAGACCAGTTCCCAACCCAAATGAATTACGAATGGGTGAAGGGATGAGTGTATGGAATCGCTTCACTGGTACTTTGTAGCTTGAGCACAATTTCTTTCACATACGAGAGAACTGAAAAAGCCAAAATAGAGTAGGTAGCCACAGTACCGGTAACTTACCGTAAAAACTCTTGGGATCCACTATCTCCGCTCTCAAGCAGCGCTGGCTTGGGAAGGAATAGCGGCTACTAAGTGCGGTATCGCGGGATCTGTCAGACCTTGTCAGCGAGTGAGGGGCTACTCTCAACCTAAGCAATACTCTACAGGGTTTGATCACGGAGATTTGCAGGCCCGGAGAGAGTGGATTCCAAGAGTTCTTAGACTATCTGTACGGTACTCGTATTATCTTCTCCGCTCCGTTCTAGCTAGACCATACCGCATGTAGGAAACTCAACCATTCTCCCGCAACCCTAACCCCGGGAACCTGTTGCCTATCGTCATTTATTTCAATGTCCAATCCTTGAATATTATTATACAGTACTGTATAAGTAGTTTCCGGTCCACTCAAGTTACTACGGTGCTTGTAACAACATAACACCCAATAAGGTCCCTGTGGGAAAGAGAACAGCTATCATAATTATGAATATAATTATGGGATCTATATATATGTACTTGCCCGAACCCATCATTAACCGACAACTAATTTATGATATAATACAAAGAGATAACGAGAGAAAAAGAACAGAAGCGCGATGACATCTACCAGTCCTAGCAGAGACTCCAATAGGAACGGTGTCCTTGGAGAGGAAATGTTTTAGTGGGGCATTTGAAAGTATAAAGAATCATGGACTGACAGAGGGGACCCCCAGTGAGGGAACAAAAGCCTCGAGATAAAAACCTAACCCTCAGAAAACGAGATGACGGGAGAATACAGACATAATAAACTATGAGACCTGAATAAGATGAAGGCAGCGGTGGGTTTGTTCGTTGGGCTGATCTACTGCTGAGATGTAAGGAAGAGTTTACCCCCGGCAAGCTATTGGTGAATCTGCAGTATCGGCTATATAGCGCAGGACAGGGTATTGTACGAATTGTGTTCTCGTACTGGTATAGTATAGTGTAAATCACTTAAAACCCGGTCCCCCAAAACCCAAAACCGAATCGAGCGAGGCCCCCAAACTCCGAATCTGCAATCGAATCTCCCACTATGAGATAGTAGGGGCCAAGCTCTAGGTACCGGTGGTTTTATTTTCTGCAAGGGAAAATTTAGAGCGCGTATTGGATGTGCATCTAAAGATTTGGGTGGGCGTGAAACGAGTCCTGAGATACCCGCAGTACAGGATACCACGGTAGGTAAAGTGCTTGGTGCTTGGTTGACCGGTGTGAGGGGGCTAAGGAGTGGTTGATTGTTGGCGGTAGGCAAGGAGTATCCGAAAATATGGATTCGTAAAACATATGGCGAAAAATCCGTGCGTATCTGAGCGCTCATACAAACACACGACCCCTGCTCTCTGATAATTCTTCTAGGACAAATAACAACAATTTTGGTATATTTGGCGTTGATTCTGTTCCACTATGGATCGGCTCCTAAGTGATTTGCACCGGAGCTGGGTGCTGCACAGTAGTGTCAGGTTTCTGTTTAATCATCCATGGCGATATATGCCTCGTTCCTCGGATTACTGCCAGTGACTGGCAGTCAGAGCAAAGTAGCTGGCTTCACAAGACAGCCGCTATTCGAGCCAAGTTCGCCCTAGGTTTTCGAGTGGTATCCGAAACCGCCTAGTATGATCCGCTATCTGATGAACAAGCAATAAACGAGGAGAATAAAGAGAGAAATGCACAATAGTCTGGTAAAAGCTGAAGCATCGAACTCCCGGACCACTTCCGAGACTGGGGCTGCCTCGTTATCACTGTCGATACTTGTTGGGGTATCCCCCGGAAGGTTCTCAAGAATATCGACCAGCAATGGTGAAAGGTTGAACAAGGAGTCGACAATAGTTTCAATCTCGCCTTCTTCGCTGCCACTGTCAGAATCACTGTCGGGGAATAGCTGGCTGATTCCCGGGTACATCGTACAGGCGTCTCGGAGCACAGATGGGAATTCCTTGCGTGGGGCTCCTGGGAAAAAGTAGTGTGTTAGTATTGGGGAGCGCAAGCCTTTAGGAATAGGTAATTACCACGCGAGGTTTGGGTGTTAAGAATGTTGTAGAGATCCGCCAGAAGCGTGATTGTAGTCTCTTTTAGAATTTGGGATCTCTCAAGAATTTCGTCCAGTTGACCTTGGGGTGTGTCATACTCATCGGCCCACAGTCTAAATCTCCCAAGATGCCGGGAGCGATCTCGATAACGCCACTCTTGGAGAATATCAAGAGACGATTGAATGAGGCGAGCAGCTAACGTCTCAGAATGAGATATGCACCCCGATTTTGAAAAGGTCCCTTCGCCAACAGGGTTTTCCGTCCAAGGAGGAATCCTGTTATTATTGTCGTCACTCACTAGAGGTGCGAATCTTTCAGGGCCTTTTGGGGGGCCGATATCCGGCTGTTGAATGAATGGTGTTTTCACAGATTCCCAATGGCCTTCATGGTCCCCCGTAGGACCCCAGTATGTCGAATGTGTGTCAATGGGATTTTGTCTACCAGCGATGTTGGGGCTAGTCTGTTTGAGTGGAGCTTGTAGTGGTTTATGCGAGCCGATCTTTGGGAAAGGACGGATGCAAACACCCCGGTACTGTAATAGTTTGGTTATTCCAGCGTGATCATTTTCTTCAGCCCATTCAGCTGGTGAGCGGCCATCGTTGTCTACTAAGTTAGGGTTTATTTTAGGGTGATCAAGGAGGAAGCTGACTATTCCCTCATGCCCATTCAAACAGGCCCAAAAGAATGGTGTTCGGTGGTTGTTGTCTTCGGAGTTAGGATCGATGTCTTCTCGGTCCAGTAGCAGCCTGACAATTCCTTCATGGCCTTTTTTGGTAGCCAAAGCGAGCGGACTGTAGCCTGATATGTCTTGCGGATAAGATTTGACATCACTATTCTGAAGTAATAACTTCACAGTTTCTTCATGCCGGTTCAAAGCTGCCCAAAAAATGGGTGTCCTACCACAGGTATCCGCTACATTTGGAGAAATGTTGCGGTTAAGTAGTTGCGCCAATATTGTGTTGTGCCCATTCTCGGCAGCATATGAGAGTGGTGAGCGCTTATCGTTATCAGCCTGATTGGGGTCGACGTCTTCCCGGCAGAGTAGTAGGTCTGTAATTCCTTCAAATCCCTTCTCTACTGCCCACGAAAGGGGTGTTCGTCGATCACGGTCTGCTGTATTGGGATCGATGTCACTTTGGCCTAGCAGCAGCTGAACTATCACCTCGTGTCCCTGGAAGGAGGCCCAAAGCAGGGGCGTCCGATCCTCACAGGATCCTAGGTTCAGATCAATATCATCACTTTGTAGAAGCAATTTAGCCACCCCCTCATGCCCGGCTTCAGCGGCCCACGAGAGTGGCGTTCTGCTATCGTTGTCTGCCAGGTTGGGCTTTGGATCATTCCGGCTCAAAAGTACCTCCACGATTGCCTCATGCCCATTCTTTGAAGCCCACAAGAGAGGTGTTTTGCCATGCTGATCTCTTAAGGTAGGATCGACTTTTTCGTGACAAAGAATCATATCCACCATATCCTCATGGCCATTTTTAGCAGCCCATGATAGAGGTGTCTGGCCTTGGTCATCTCGCGCATTGGGATCGGTCTGTTGTCGATTCAGCAGCAGCCTCACTACTCCTTCGTGCATATTTTGAACGGCACAGAACAGTGGTGTCCGGTCGTGGTCGTCTGCAATGTTGGGGTTGGTATTAATCCGAGCTAATAACAGTTTCGATAGCTCTTCGTTCCCACTCTCAGCAGCCCAGAAAAGTGGTGTATGGTAATGTTCGTCCTGGAAGTTGGGGTCAGTATCCAGTCGATCGAGCAACAACCCCGCCAGTCCTGCGTGCCCGTGCTGGACAGCCCAGAAAAGCGGCGTACGGCAACGGTCATCTGCTATGTTGACTGACAGCCTTTGTTGGCCTAGCAACAACTTCACTACCTCTTCCCGCCCGCACCGAACTGCCCAGAACAGTGGTGTTTGATCGTTGTTGTCACATATGTTGAGATTAATACCCTTATGAGTTATTAATCGTTTCACCACCTCTTCGTGCCCATTCTCGGCAGCCCAAGAAAGCGGGGTTCGGCCATCCTTATCCAGCGGAGCTCGACCATCCTCATCCAGCGAGTTAGGATCGGTATCTTCCCTGTTCAATAGTAGCTCAACTACTGCGCTATAGCCATGCTTAGCAGCCCAAGAGAGCGGTGTTTGACGCTTTGTATTCCTGAAGTTCGGATTAACATCGGCACAACCCAGAAGCTCCTTGACCGTCACCGCCCACCCCCCCAGAGTAGCCCAAAAGAGCGGCGTTTGGCCTTCTCGATCTCCTTGATTGGGATCCATATCCTGCTGGGAGAGCAGGGTTTCCACTGCTGACTTATGTCCACTGCCGGCAGCCCAAGATAGCGGTGTTCGGCCATGATAATCCTGCACCCTGGGGTCGACATTCTCCCACTCCAACAGCAATTCCATCACCGCCTGATGTCCATTACCCGCAGCCCATGAGAATGGTGTTCGGTTATCGTTGTCCGCTTCGCTAGCAGCATCAGCGTCGTGGCATTGCAGGAGCTTCACCACCCCCCTATGTCCATTGCCAGCAGCCCAAGAGAGTGGTGTTCGACTATCATTGTCTGCCAGGGTGGAATTGATAGTTTTGCAGGCTAGCATGGCTTTCACTATTCCCTCTTGCCCGGTGCCAGATGCCCAGGACAATGGTGTTCGGCCAAAACGATCAGGTGGGTTAGGGCTGACACCCTTGTGTTCTAGCAACAGCTCCACTATTCCCTCATATCCTCCTGCGGCGGCACATAATAGTGGTGTTCGGTGATCAATCGCTGGGACATCAGGGCTGACCTCATTACGCTCCAGCAACCTTTTTACTATTCCCTCATGCCCATTCGCAGCAGCCCAATAAAGCGGTGTTCGTCTATCATTGTCTGCCAGGTTGGGATCGATATCTTGGCGGGCTAACAGGGCTTCCACTATTCCCTCTCGCCCACTGCCGGATGCCCAGGACAATGGCGTTCGGCCAAAATGGTCGGGTGGGTTAGGGCTGACATCCTTGCGATTTAGCAACAGCTCCACTATTCCCCTATATCCTTTTACGGTGGCACATAACAGCGGCGTCAGGCCATCAGATCCCTTGACTTCGGGATCGACATCCACCCGCTTAAGCAATAGCTTTACTACACTCCCATGCCCTCTTATTACGGCACTAAATAATGGTGTTCGGTCATCAACTGCCGGGGAATCGGGGTTGACACCACTATGCTCCAGCAGCATTCTTACTATTCCCTTGTGTCCATTCGTAGCAGCCCAATAAAGCGGTGTTCGGCGGTCGCTCCCCATGGAGTCAGCATCAGTATCCGGCGAATCCAGTAACACTTGTACCACCTCCTCATACCCTCTGCGAGCAGCCCAAACTAGGGGTGTGCAACCCATACCGTCTCTGGGGTTCGTAGAGATACTTTCCATACCGAGCAGCTCAATTGCAATCTCAGAAAGTCCGAAGAATGCGGCACAATGGAGTCCGGTAACCGCTCTAGCAATAGCCTCAACCTCCTCCTCTGGACAGTATCCACTATCGTGCAAGAAAATAGTGGCGGATATATGATTTGGATATAGACCGAGCAGTTGAAGTGCAAGCGATTTCACACTTTCTGTGGTTTCCCTTTTTGCGTGAGCCCCCCAGTAACTAGAAGCGTACCGGAGGAATGGGGCCGTCGATGGAGGGGTAGAGAGGGCAGTCAACAAATTCTTAGTCTGTCCAAAGTTGAGGTAAGTGAGGCATATCTCCGCAATTTTTGAGTGGGCGTTCTCAAAGATCTCGGGATGATTGGACAGGTATTCCTTCAATGTGACATGTTTCATACGGATAACAGACATTTCCTGATCGACCGTGATAAGCCCAAAACAGCAGTCTAACAATGTCTGTATGGGGGGGATATTATCGGGGTTAAGACTGGTGGCTCCTATTTCCACAGATAGGGCATGGCACAGCTCATCAACATGCAATGGTCTCTCCGCGAAGAAAATCCACATCAATACCGCAATCCCGAGATGCGCCTTGTCCGCTCTTTGCTTGCTAATTCTTTCCAGAGCTAGCCCGTAAGCATCGTCCAGCCCAGCTGGCATACGATGCAGCATTTCTCTCCGCTGGATCACCGTCGTCCCTCCCAAAATTGCATCGATATGAAGAGTTGCGAGAAGAAAACTTTGAATTTATCAGCCAGCCGCTTGAGCAGAACCGTAACACACCGGCACCATACTCACATCTTCGGGAGCTTAAGGATTTCTGTCGTGATCTCCGACCTCAACCCATCATCCATGTGATCTGGCACCAGATCCTGGTCTAGCTTCCAACTGGAAAATATCTCGATATCATCTGGGGTTGGTTGTATGGTTATAGAAACTATAGGTATTAAAAAGTGCTTGTCTAGCTCAGGCTGAATATGGGATCGCCCTGTCAGGAATAATCGCGTGTTCGGTGAATCTCGCATAACTTGATGAAGCAAGCGGGATAATTCGAACCTAGTATCCACCGTGAATTCGTCCAAGGCATCAACGAACACGAAAACTTGGCGAAAATTTGTTATGACACTGGGAAATAAGTTAAGGATGATCGGAAGCAGCGAATCCTTCTCTTGGACACCATCCTCTGCTTTCCGGAAGGCCCGCGTAACATCTTCTGGCACATCTGGCAGCCCAGCCACTAATTGCTTCAGCAGACTACCCATCATACCAGTCGGATCTTGATATTTCTGATCCTGGTAACTGTTATATACGTAGCTCACTCCAATATTTGCTCTAGCAGGATCATTGATATCGCTTAAGTTGTCGATAGCCAAGGAACTAATTTACTGATTAGAGGTGATAACGCATTCGCTTGACGTCTTGGAATATCTAAATAATACCTGATAAAAGTCTTTCCTGCCCCTGGGACACCCTGGCAGAATAGGATCCGAGCAACAGATTCACTATCATCGTCGCGCCACGACTGGAATTCAGCAGATTCTAGAAACCAATCTCCCACACCTTTAAGGCGGGAGTGGGAGACATGGGAATGCTGTCTCTGTGGCTCTAGTGTGGAGAGCCATGAAAGAATGTCCTTTCTATCAGTGGAAGTGTTGGTATAATCATCCAACGCGCCAGAAGTGTCATGATCGCTTAGGTCGGATTCGCTACTCGTACTCATACTAGCTGTTGTATTGGGTAACGAATGGGACGAGCCCAATTCTGTGTCGAGAAAGGAAGAAATATGCTTTCACAGAGAAATGTAGCAAAGAGTCGTTTCGCATGACAGGGCGGGGTGGTGCGCACGAGTGCCCTATGTGCGGTGTTCAAGTTGGACTACTGATGGCAAGGGGTCACACGCCGGTTCAGTGCTGGGATGTGTACTACGATTTGAAGGGGTTCATCGTAGTACGTGGTGATGCCCTGCCCGGAGCGCAGGATGCTATTACTCGTACAGTACGAGTACTCGAGTATGATACCGTAGCCCGAAGAGCTTTTAATGCTAGTGCTTGCACCTTTCTACCAGCAATTATAGCCAGACCCTGTGCCGACTAACTTTGGCACGGTCATCTCTGAACCACCAAACCAATTTGCAAATCACCTCCAGCGCCGGTACTAGTGCCTCAGTTCATTTTTCCAGTTCATGAACCACTGATCTCCCGCCCGAATGGCGCTGAACCGGCGTGGTGATACCCTAAGGAATCTCGAGCTATTAACAGCGCTGGCGCGGTATATTGCAGGGTGTTAAGGGCGAGTAAATGAAAGAGCAGAACATCATGAAGTTCCTTGTGGTCGGAACTACTCGAGTACCATCATAGCACCGCGGGGATACAAGTAATATAATACGGTATCATAGGGGTCCTCAAAGTACGAGTACGAGCAGGAGGACAACAGTGGTCTTTCAATTCGGGCTGGGAAATGATTGGCTAAGAGCTGCCAAGTCGACTGAAGAACACGAGGAGACGATTTCCACTCCTCCGGTCAGTTTCCTGGTTCTACTCGTACAGTACAGTAGTCTACCGTACTCGAGTACCGGTAACGAAGCTTCCTCCTCCCCAAAGAGTTAGTTAGCATCATGAACTATCATGATCGCCTCCCCATGTGGAAGCCAAGGAATATTCGTAAATTTACTTCACAACTACAAGTACTATTTTTATTTTTCAGGTTTGGGTCGGAGATCGCTCACCGACCTTTGAGGATGCGCCCAAAGCCTGACGAGGGATTTTAGACATGATTGGCCAGACCCAGGCTAGCTAAATTAGGGAATCAACGCTGCCATTCTACTTTGAGGACCCCTAATATACTATAATATATATTGCCTGATTATTACAGTCTACCTCTAGGTTTCTTGAATTCTTAAAGTTGTTCAAATATTAGTCCCCTGGATAAGAAATCGGTGCCAACCCGAACCCAATACCGGTATGATAGCATTTTTGTCAGCCCCTGCTGCATGCACTTTTCAGCAGCTGTTTCAGAGCGAGCTCTGCTACCATTATCGCTTCCCCAACCCCGCACGAGGCTGAGAAAAAAACCAAATTGACACCGGAGCCCCCACGAGGTAAACAAATGCGATTAGTGGCACAATGGAATGCCTCTTCCGTATTAGGATGTATTAGGATGTATTAGGATGACAAATCTAGGAATCTACACGCATCATCGACGTAAAGTTCACCCTTTCCGTGATGTCTGTTACCGGTGCATCTCGCCAATTTTCACACCCTCCTCAACTATGGGAAAGTCCACCATGAGTACTATTAGTCTCGCAGTGTCAGTTCTACAGAGCTTCAACAGGGTGGAAACCTTCCTTGACCCTTACCAAACCCTTGATCGAACCGCAAAAAAGCTAAAGCTACGCATTCTGACAGCCAAAACTCTCTTCCGATCAGAGATCAAGTTCCTTCCGGGGAGCAGCGCTTGGGGGGCAGATTTTCCGCAAGGCATCCGCGGGAGCAGTGGCGCCACCAAAAGTACTCGCGGTAGGCAAAAAGTATCCGAAAATACGAGTCGTGACTTGGTATTACGCATAGATATTTTGCCATATATTTTACGAATCCCAATTCTCGGATACTTCTTGCCTGCAGCGGGTACCCGGAATGAGCGTTTGCTTGAGGGTGATATTAAGATTAAGCTCGGTTCATCCTATGGCCGGTTGCGGAATTCCATGCGAAACGCACAAACGGCATTGGAAAACATTACGGAAATTTTGGAAGAGCGAGCAAGGGATGCCAAGTCGAAATCCGAAACTATATTGATATTCAGGTCATGTTTGGTATGTTGATAGTTGTTCCCGGCGCTGCGCTCAACTATGGATATGATAGTAACAGCAAAATCGGCAGTGGGGTTTGATGGCAATACTCCGAGTCCTGTCACTAGGATATCCTGAAGTACCCGTACAAACCAACATAGTGCCAGAGAAACCGGTTTTCGAGCGCCTGGGGCTGGGGAGGTGTCCTGGGGGGTCTACCGGTAGGCTTGAGGAATTACTTGCTATATTAGAGAAGGAAATCAGCATCATAAGCGAAGTTCGACAGCTTGTGATCGAGCCTTCAGGGTCCGAATCTGACCCCTTACAGACTTCCACGGTCTCGAGCCTTCCCACCCCAGGAGAGCCGGCGAATTCGGAACAATTGAAGTCTAAACAAAACCATGTTATCAATGACCTTTACAACCTGCTCTCAAGGGAATTGGGTTGCCGATGCCACTTCACCCATCTATCATTGTGCAGTGTTTCCGCGGATCCCTCTTCCATAAAGCCGATGGACTCGATCTGTTCTTTCTTTGTCACTCTCGACTTGAACACCTGCATGGATGCATATGCCGCCAGACACCCCCTAGGTCTCACAGCGTCGAGGTCTCTGACGCCCACGCTCACGCCACCACGCACAGAGAATCCCACTGGCTGCTCCACAATCATAACCTCACCCGTAGGTTCCCAGCATCTCCTAGTATATCAGTCTCCTACTCGAATCGAGTTTCTCCTCAAGTCTACCTGCCCTTCACTGGGTTCTCCGAATGTCAACGCTCGCTCGAATTCCCCACCAATCCTAACGCTTCGCGAACTTCTAAGATCCCACTCTCGAGGGGAAACTAGCATGAAACTGGGGGATAGGGATAGGCTACTTCTTGCAGCCAAATTGGCACAATGGGCCCTCCAGTACAATGACACCCACTTGCTATATGACCTAGATGCCCGTAAGATTCGTTTCTTTACACGATACGAGTCCGACCTGAACAGCGGGAGCTGGACGCCTTATCTATCGACTGCTCTCAATGGGCCCTCACCTGCACATAACGAGCGTGGTGGGTTATATGCTCTTGGATTGGTGCTTTTAGAGCTGGGGCTCCAGGGACCGTTCATTGATGAGTCCATTGATGAGTCGCGAAGCGAGGCCGCTATCAGGATTGCTCTTAGGAAGCTGTTGACTAAGTTTGGGTTGGGGCTCCGGTATAGATGTATCGTCAAAGAATTGCTGGAGAGGAGGAGCAGAGAGGAGAAGCTGATAAATTTGGAACATTGGATAAGATCCATAGAAGAAAAAGATTTAAAATATCTCACAGAATAGGATAGTAGGGTTGGACCTCGTTGGGTATTATAGCATCTGGAGGCATGTATATTTGTGATGAAACTATACTTGTACAGTACACTAACGTGTTCCTAGCTGCGTTGAATTTCAGGAATTTCCCCTATCTCTCTCTCTCTCTCTCTATCTTATTATAATAATAATATTATTACCATACAAGTACTATAACTTATCAAAAAGTGCGATCCGACCATCTGATAACTTATCTTACCAAATACTTTCTTTCTCTCCAAATCCTGCCAGGAAACAACGAGACATCCCCGGTAAGCCGAGCAGATTTTAAGGAAGGGACAGAGGGAGGACACGGGGGCGGGGAGGCGGACCCGTGGTTGGAGGCGCTGAAGGAGGAGTTGGGTGTTGTTGAATTGAGGGTCTCCCGCTGGCTGTGGCACGAGCAAATTGTTTCCGGCTCCCCCGAGACCACGGGGAGTTAAGGTTAGTTTCATGTACTTTAGTTTGGGGGGGGGAACCTTAATGTTTAATGTGAATGTTGTTTTTGTTCGTGAGGGGGGGAGGGGGAGCGATTGGCCTAAATTGAAATAGAGCATCCGTAATATTTATTTTAACTACTTTATCTACCGAGGGCTTCTTGGGCCACCCCGGCACGGCTCGGGAAAGGTCATTTCTCCCAATAACTCCCAGAAGCTCACCTCTGCCAACATAACTCATAATTTGTCGCAGGCTAAGACGGTGAGCAATACTCGTGCCACGGTTGTGGCTGTCCAGCCACAACCCCCCAAAGCTCGCTTTTTCACTTTTGGGGGGCACTCCACTGAGTGCCCCACAGCTCAACACCACTTGACAGCTCAATGCAACTTTATGGCTCAACACAACTTTGTGGCTCAGGGGCACTTTGAGCCACAATATCACTTTATAGCAACACTGTATATTCAAGCTTAATTTGATAGTACTTTGAATTTCAATGGAACTTTGATACTCCAAGGTCTATTGAAGATTAATAGCAATGTGAAACTTAAAATCCTGGGAGGTTTGTGGTATAAAATCACAAAACATTATGATAAAATGAAGTCTGATTCTATCTATCATATTAATATCCTTACATCCATTACTGTCTATCATACTACTAGACTGTGAGTGCCCTCAGTGAGTTGGAGCCCTGAGCGAGGGGTGCAGTTTTAGATATAGCATGAAGAAGGTTTAAGTTCAGGAGCTCCGCAACTTCTTAGAAGAAGAAGATAGATGCTAGCACTAGTATAGCCTCCACTAAGTATAGAAAGTAAATAGTACTTGCAAGTATTCCAACCTGAGGCTTCAAGAAAACATCATCCTATTTTATTTAATTTTTCTGATCCTTTTTTCTCAAAATGATACCAGCTGATTCACCAATAGTACCAGAATGAGTAGATAAGCAAGTGGTAATAGAGATGACAATAAATCATATCGCTCCAAGTCTCACAGTAGCAGCTGGAAGGGTTGATTGTGCTTGATGACTCATGATATATTGAAAAAAGAGATATTGAAGTGGTAAGGAGGAAGATGAATCGCAGTAGAAGTTAATACCTGAAGAGGAACAGCAGGTGTTGGAGAGATGCTATTTCTATTGCTGTCTTAGATTTCCTCCAACAATTTGGGAGTGAAAGGAGATTGCTCTTTCAACTGTATGAAAGCAAAAACTGAATGAGATATTGGGAAAATTGTGGGAACAAAACTTTATAAGGTGACATTTTGAAGTTAAATCATGATTCAGCAACCAGCTTGACTTTGTATATAATACTTAAGAAAATAATAGAGAATTAATGACAAAGTATTTTGATAAGGTGAGTAAAATAATAAGTAAAAAGAATAAAAGATTGAAAAAAAGAGAAATTACTATAAATTGATTAGTATATATCCATTGTCTAAGACACGCTCCGTCGCTCCTATTTTCCTCCCACATTGTAACGTGTTCGCAAGGTGCTAATCACGTTATCGGTAATGGATACGATAGTTGGCAGGTGGCCTGCTCTTCCAGAGAGGAGGCGAGAGCTGAGAACTAAAGGAGGCTTCGAGGGCGTACTGAGGAACAAAGAAGTAACCGTTCAACCAAGTATATTGAAATACTGTCTGTCGAAGTCTGCCTTTTCTATCGTAGAAACAGGCGGTCTTTAAATACACAAATCTGTTCATGTCTAGCATGAACGAAACTAATCAAGGGTATCAATTGATACTCTTTGGTAAAACTCTTTAAGTATCAAAGCGATACTTAAAACAAAACATAAACCAAAACCAAGTATCAAACGATCCTTAAAACAAACCAAGTATCAAAACGATACTTAAAACAAAACATAAAACAAAACCAAGTATCAAACGATACTTAAAACAAACCAAGTATCAAAACGATACTTAAAACAAAACATAAAACAAAACCAATAACCAAGTACCCGTACCGGTTACATTCCCCAAAACAAAACAACTGTTTAAACAAACAAAACCTAATAATCATCAAAGGCGGATTCCGAGAAACTCATGGCTTCAGTTTCCGCCAAAAACTCTTCATCATAGGTATCACACCAAGGACAAGAGGAAACCCTAAGGAAACACTTAGACTCGAAGAAATCTAAATCACAGTAGTCACGAATACCAGATTTGTGCTGTACGTCAATCCAAGCATGATCACAATCAGGACAGTAGTCAATCCAGAGGATTTCGAAGTAGTCTTCAAGTTGGATAGCATCGCGGTTCAACAACAGTCCAACAACCTGTTGTCGCTGCCTCACATTGAGCTCCACATAGTTTGACATCGTTATGGTATTCGGATGGTGATTGGTGACTAGATAAAGTTGTCGAGAGCCTGCCCCATAGCTTGATTCTCCTCATCGCTACTTTCGAACTCTGACTCAAAGTGTGGTGCCCAAAATCCATCTCTAGTTTCGAGTTCTGCGTGCCATCGCTCAGTTTCTGGCATTGTAGGTGTCCAGCACATGGTGATATAATTGATTGTAGGGGGGAGGGATTCATTTGGCATGTTGTCTTTCCACCATCCGTTCACCATATCCATAGCGTGCTCAAGTCCTTCCAGTGGTTCCCAACTGTTTTCGCTCGTCGGATATCCTTTCCATTTGACTAGGAATTGATCATTTCCATGCCAAAGGCGATGGTCTCTGATTTCTTCAACTTCCCATTCATCCTTCTTTTCGATGACGATAGGTGCAGGCCGAGAGTAGGTCCTTCCAGGAAACTTGGAGTCGTCATTGGGATGGAAACGTTTGACAGTTGAGGCGTGGAAGACTGCAGTATTGTGGCGGTACATGCATCCATCCATCTGGACAGTGTAATTCTCTGTATGCTCGTCAAAGGATATGACTTTGAAGGGTCCTCGCCATCGGGGTTGTAGTTTCTTGCTGCGTCCGACATTGGTAATAAACATGTTACCATGTACCATGAGCATGTCTCCTGGTGAGATGGGAACATGTTTGCGTCGTCGTTTCTGGGCAGTAGTGGTGCTTCGGAATCGGGCAGCCTTAGCAGCTTGGAAGGCATCATTCTGAATTGCTTGGTGGCGGTTTAGATGGTGGTCGGAGGCAGGGACTGAGGAGTTCTTGAATAGAGTTGTAGGTAGGAGAGGGTATTGGCGGCCAAAGACTGCCTTATATGGTGACATTCCCAGGGTATCTGAAAATCCGGCATTGATATATGCGGCTAGTTCAAATAGGGCTGGTTCCCAGTTGGTTTGTCGTTCATTGATCATGTTCCTAATCCCCGTCTAGACCTCGCGGATTTTTCGTTCTACTTGGCCATTAGTCTCATGGTGTCCTGGGGCAGCCATAATGTGGTTTATTCCGAGAGAGGTTAGGGTTTGCTTCCAGAATCTGGCGGTAAAGCGGGGATCAGCATCACTGACAATAGATAAGGGGAACCCGTGGGGGGTAAATAAGTGTCGTTGTAGGTTATTCCAGGTGTCTTTGGAGGAGTCAGTAACCTTCATTGGTATTAACCAGGTGTATCCAGAGAATCGATCCACAGCTACCAATATGGTGTCATATCCGGCGGACTTGTTGAATGGTCCTGCGAAATCGATGGCATAGGATTCAAATATTTCACATGGTAGTTGGAGGGTCTGAGCTTTTCCTTCAGGAAGTTGTGTTCGCTCCTTATTTGCCTGGCAGAGTTCGCATTGCCTGACAAAATCGCGGAAGTCCTTTTGCATTTCAGGCCAGTAGACATATTCTGAGGCATATTGGAGGTTGCGATCTGCACTATGGTGTCCTTTGTTGTGAATCTCGGATATGACATATTCTCTAATCGTCATTCCGTTGAACATATGGCCTTTTGGTACGTATAGGCAATGTTCTCCATAACGGGTGCTGGTAAAGACCATTCCATTGGATATGTTGTAGGGGGCGAGGTCTCTATGCCTGGAGGCATCCATGGCTTTGAAGTAAATCGGGTCATGGCGGTATCCTGCTATCATTTGGCTTCGGAAAGAGGAGGTTAATTCTTCTGTGGTTGATCTAACATCTCGTTCATCCTCGATTAGGGATCCTCTTGTTGGTTCGATAGGGGCTTCCTGTTCCTCAAAGGTTTCGTAGAGTTGACGCTGATGCTCGGGAATAGTAGGGGGTATGACTGAGACAATGGTTTCATTGTTGTATACTCGTAAGGGTCCACCATATAGTGGTCGTGAATCGGTCATGGGAGGAGAGGATGGCGGGGCTCACTGTGGGGGTTGTAAATACGACATTGCATCCACGTAGGCTGCTGCTTGTTCGAGTTCTTCAAGGCCTTGGTATCGCGTTGGTGCAGGATTAAGGACATGAGGGTGTTGGGTTGGCTCATTTCCATCGATCCTTTCTTCTTCTCCTTCTTCGGTATCGAAGCTGGTGTCTTTGGAATCATCAGCAGGCATATAGTACGGTCGCTGGTATCTGTTGCCGAACTTGATCTCAGTTTGGTGAAAAGGGCAGGTGTCGTGATAACAGTGGGACCAGTGGGTTCTGCTTTGTTCAAGTTCGTGAGGAGGTGTGCTGCGGAGCGTGCAATTGTCTTTCCATTCTTCATCAATGTCCTTTCCTCGTTTTGTTCCGGCAGCACTGTACATGTTGTAAGAGAAAGGATTGGAGGGAGCGGCAGAGCTGGCGGTAGCCATTGACGGTTCTTGTTCATAGGAGGTGTCGTCAGGGCTGTCCTCGCTTTGTCTTGTGTGGTCATCGAACAAGGGGAGGGTTTGCAAGTTCTTGATTCTCGTATAGGCGGGAGAGAGCATCGGCTAAATAGTTCGTTCTTCCAGGGGTATAGATGATTTTTGCATCGTATTTGCTGATCTCGCCTATCCATCTTGTTCTTCTTCTTCCCGGTATCTTTTCTGTTTTAAGATTAGTGAGCGGTTGGTGGTCGGTAACAATAGTGAAGGTATTGCCCATCAGGATGTGATTGAAAGCGGCGAGTGCATCAATCACAGCAAGGGCTTCCTTGTCTGTTGTTCCATAGTTCATCTGTGAGTTGGTGAATTTTCTGCTGTGTAATGCCGCCGGCCTTGCCATTTCATGGGAGGCCCCTTGCCCAACCCATGCTCCAACTCCAACATCCAATGCATCAGTAATCAACCATATCGGTTCTGGTTTACTATAGTCGATAGGTTGAATAACGTTGGCGTTTTTAATCAAATCCTTGATGTTGGTAAAGGCTTGGTCATGAGTGTGGGTCCAGGCAAATTCTGCGTTGCCGGTAAGGTCTGTGAGCGGCGCTGTCACAGTGGCGTGGTGTGGGAGGAACTGGGAAATGTAGTTGACTAGTCCTAGGAATCGCATGAGTTCTTTTTGATTCTGGGGTATTGACCATTCCGTTAAACAGGCTATTTTCCCTGGGGCTGCGTGTATTCCTTCATTATCTATAACATGTCCTAGGATATCGAGTTTATCGGCAAATAGGATTGATTTGTTTCTGCTAGCATAAAATTTAGCTTCCCTAAGTTTGGTACAAACCAAACCTATATGGTAGGTGTGTTCTGTTATGGTGTTCGAGAAAATGAGAATATCATCAATGTAGACCCAAACAAAATGGTGGAGGTATTCGCTTAGGAGGTTTTCCATAATTCGCATAAAGGTGGCGGGCGCATTCATATCACCTTGTAACATAACTCGGCTAATGAAACTCCCGAAGGGTGTTTTGAAACTGTTGTATCGTTCGCTTTCTGGGTCCAACCTTGTTTGGAAGTAGGCATCGCTTAAGTCAATCTTACTTCGGAATCTAGCCCGTCCAACTGCATTTAGGATCTGGGTTTGGTTTGGGATAGCGGAGCGGTCCATAACCGTGTTTTCATTCCGTAGTTTGAGATCAACTAAGGGGCGGATTCTTTTGCCATCTGCTTTGGGTTGAACAAACATAGGAGCGGCACCAGGGGCTTCTGCCCGGTAGATGACTCCTC
Source organism: Tuber melanosporum (assembly GCF_000151645.1). Classification (NCBI taxonomy): domain Eukaryota; kingdom Fungi; phylum Ascomycota; class Pezizomycetes; order Pezizales; family Tuberaceae; genus Tuber; species Tuber melanosporum. The sequence goes on along the minus strand of NW_003299127.1, from coordinate 334,984 downwards.
TTCTTTGTTGTTGGTTGATCCAATCACCAAGCGGGCTTTTGTATGGGTCAGGAATAGAGTAGGTGGGTTGGTTCTTGAGATTGGAAGGGTCTCGGAGGCGGATGTGGTGATTCACTTCTCTCATAGGTGGTAGTTCTTCGGGTATTTGGTCAGGAAAAACATCAGAATACTCATCCAATAGTCGTAGGGCAGTTGTTTCACAGACTGCAGCTCGGTATTCTCCGCTTGTTGGCTTGCATGAGACTCTGACCTTCTGATCTGGAAAATCGATAGTTGATTCCCCACACCTGATTATAGCTTTGTGACGATTCAGGAAGGGCATGCCTATTAGGGCATCGTATTTGGCTAAATTTCCAACCAGCATTTCCTGGGGGGGTAGGACTGCAGAACCAAGTTGAATGGTCGCACTACAGGTTTTATGGCTTGTGGATCGTGATCCTTTTACTGCCATATTGACTGGTATGGGTTGGTTAAGGTCTTGGGTTGGGAGTCCATGGACAGAGACAAAGGCATTACTGATCATATCTCTTCCGATTGCACCAGTGTCGAATAGGACTCGCGCCTTTTTGCCATTGATCAGGATATTGCCTTCTAGAGCAGTGTGTGTTTTGAATGTAGCTGGAGGTCGAACACTGTTGCATTCCACATCGATGTACCCAATGTGGATCTCTTCATATTCACTGGATGGAGCGTAATCGCTTTCAATATTGTTGGCCGACGCCTCTTTTTTTATAGCCTTTCCTTTTTCTTTCTTCGCAGGACAGTTCTTTGCCATGTGTCCTGTTTTTCCACATTCAAAGCATTCTCCCTTTTGCCGTCTCGATTCTTTGGAGGATTTTTTCTTCTTGAAAACTCGAGGGGTATCGTCTTCAGAGTTGCTGGAGGCTTTGTGTCGTGGCTGGCTGTTCCTATTAGAGGATGTCTGTGTTTTGTAGGCCTTGGTCTCATGGAGAATGGCGTCCTTTCGTTCTGCTCTAGCAATTATTACTGCAATATCATCGCCGTCTTCCTCGAGTGGTTCTACCTCTCGCCGGAGGGTAGGGTGCATAGTGTCGTAGAATCGTCGCTTCAGGATGTATTTGGAGATACTTCCTCTCTCCATTCGATCCTTATACATTATTATGTCCGTGGCCACATCGGTGATTCGCTTGACATGTGTTCCGTTAACTTGCTGGAGCTGGTTGAATTTGTTGTATAGGAGGTCGTTGGTTATAGAGGATTGGAATCGTCCTTTCAAGTAATCGAGAACTGTAGATCCTCTTAATCTTATATTCCCGCCGAAGTCCTTATAGCATTGGTGGTATGCGTCGGTTGCCTTTCCTTCACAGAATGATCCAATGATAAGTCCGGTTGTAGGGTCTTCCACATCTTTTCCTTGTAAGAGTAGGAAGTGTGAGAGTTCTGTGGCCTATCGTTCAAAAGCTTCAGGTTTGAGGTCTTTCCCTTCGCCTGTGAATTTCGCTGGGAGGTGAAGTTTAAACTTAGAGGGTTCAAATGCTGCGGGTACCTCCTCTTCTTCAGGCCTTGCCCGAGATTTCCCTCCTCCAGAAGGCCCTCCTCCCGTGCTAGCCATATCTGAATCGCTACTAGATTCGGGGTCGTTTGGGAGTTCAAAGGAAGGCTTCTTTGCTGGAGTAGAAGGGAAGTCTCCTGGAGGTTGTGTATCTTCCGTGTTTGCCGGATCGCCGGGCTCTTTAGCAGAGCGCCGGGGTTGTTTCTTCCTAGTAAGGTCTTGCCGTGGGATTTGCTTCCCACTCCTGGTCGTCAAAGACTCTATCTTGGGTTTGAGATGAAGCCGAATATACTGAAATTCTGCCGCTTCTCTCCGCTAGCGTTCTGAGGTGGATATTGATAGGTTGATCAGGCCTAAATCTGGGGACAGGTTCTTAACCACTTGCTGAGGTTAAAAAAATGTAACGTGTTCGCAAGGTGCTAATCACGTTATCGGTAATGGATACGATAGTTGGCAGGTGGCCTGCTCTTCTTGAGAGGAGGCGAGAGCTGAGAACTAAAGGAGGCTTCGAGGGCGTACTGAGGAACAAAGAAGTAACCGTTCAACCAAGTATATTGAAATACTGTCTGTCGAAGTCTGCCTTTTCTATCGTAGAAACAGGCGGTCTTTAAATACACAAATCTGTTCATGTCTAGCATGAACGAAACTAATCAAGGGTATCAATTGATACTCTTTGGTAAAACTCTTTAAGTATCAAAGCGATACTTAAAACAAAACATAAAACAAAACCAAGTATCAAACGATACTTAAAACAAACCAAGTATCAAAACGATACTTAAAACAAAACATAAAACAAAACCAAGTATCAAACGATACTTAAAACAAACCAAGTATCAAAACGATACTTAAAACAAAACATAAAACAAAACCAATAACCAAGTACCCGTACCGGTTACACACATAGTTTGGCAACACCACGTCAACTATCGTGGGCCCTCCCACTCCCCTCTGCCCCCTCGATGGTTTCTGCCTAGGGGCACGGTTAACTCTACCATCCTGTTCCACTTTGGCCTCGCTTGTCTCTTGTCTGCTTGATGGGGGAGTTATCTGGGCTTGTCCAGTAGTCCTGTCTTGCTAATTGGGGCTCGCTTAGCTTTGGCACGGTCGGCTTCCTCTCTTCGCTTCCGGACGGCACTGGCAGTGGTGGACGTCCTTCTCCCCACTTGCACGATCCCCGTTGGGGAACGCCTCGGCTAGTAACTTCGGGGTCTGTCTTACATTGAGATTTGACCATGCGCTCCTAGTCGCTTGGTTCAAGTTTGGTGACCTTCCTCACCTCGCCCTTCCATCTTCCTGCCGCCGGTGGGATCCCTTCCACTAAGTGACGTTATCTCTCGGAGAACAAGGGACTACATGAGAGACGCGGTAATACGTCGGTTCGGTCTACAGTCGGGTTTGCACTGGGACCTTTGGCCCTACCTCCACTTTCCACTTCAGTCGCGTCGGCTCGCACCCTACTGCCTTCCCTCCTTGGCTGATACCCTACTACCTCCTTCCTTTGGCTGGCATCCTACTGCTGGGCAGCACCCCCTCTGCCGAACATCTATTCCTTGGGCCTGGCACCGTGGTCTCTGTTCTTGATTGGCGGGTCATAGTATTGCACTACATATGTGGCCTAGCTGGTTGGGGGCGCTCAGCCTTAGGGCTCGTCGCCGGCCACCTACTTTGGGGGCGGTTCTTTAAATAACGGCAAATCTGGTAGTACGGTGGGCAGTGGTTATTTTTTTTTTGTGGCCCTATGGGTCTTGTAGTTTATAGGATGGAGTTTTTCCTTATGCTTTCCTGCCTAGCTTGTTTGGTTTCCTTCCTGTTGGCTACGTGTAGTTAGTGGGTGGGGTTTTCTTTCAGGCGAGGAATCTTCTTGGGCTTTTGGTTGGCTTCTAGGCGAGACCCTTTCGCGTTCAAGTCGTGAGGCCTGCGGGCTGGGCACCTGAGCTGATCGCCCTTGGAGTGTGTGCGGTTGGGCCCATACCAGAGGGTCTTGGGGGTACGGGTTTTCTCTTAGTCCGGGGTGGAGGGGTTTTCTTAATGCCATAGCTAGCGCTGCATGCGATGTTCTTGTACCTTAAACAAGTAACTAAATGATTATAAAAAAAAAAAAAAATCCATTGTCTAAGAATTCCAGATAAAACCTCAGCATACATACAATATTAATGAAATTGACTTTATACTAGGAATAGGAAAATTAGAAAGAGTGCTGGAGGTTGTAAAGTACTTTCAGGAGAGAGGAACTCTCTAATTCTATGCATAAAGTAAGCTATTCTTTACAATTTAAAAATTTATATATAAAAATAATAAAGTTTTATTATTTTCTATAAACTACAAGTAGGTAGCTAATAAGAATAACAATATAAAATTTATATAGAAGTTGAGAATTTGTAACTGTGATTGAAGGTGTTTGTAGTAATAGAACTACAATGGATCTTAAAATTATCCTAAAAGCAGAAAAATTCATTACAGAATGATTTCACAAGCTGATATGAGTTCTAGAAAATATTCTTTTTGGATGATCATAAAATGGTTGGATAGATGAGAGTATGGCAAATTGATTTTTAAACTACAACTTTAGTAAGGAAAGTAGTAGTTACTAAAAAGTAAAGAAAACAAACAACTAAAGAATATTAATATTTAAAGGTCATAGCAGTCATATTAATCTCACATTCTGGGAATACTTTATCAAGTATATGATTATTCCATTCTGATTACTACCACATACAACTCATCAACTTCAGATCTTAGATATTGTAATATTTAGTTCTTACAAGCACTATTATAAAAAGGAACTCACTAAACTATTCAAAAATCATGATTATGAAATAGGGAAAGATAATATCTTTGAAGTATTAATAGAAACAAGATGGTAGGCTTTGATACGACAAAATGTCAAAAGTGGCTGGCAGAATGCTGGACTTATTCCTACTAAGAGAGACATGATACTCTGTTAGCCTCTATCTATATCTTTACACCAACTATCTTGTTAGGTGGTAGCTAACTCTAGTGTCCATTGAGATGATTTAGGCTGGAATCTTTAGTATAGATGGAGATTGTTTAGGAAGGCTCAATAATGTTCTTTTAATTTATGACTACTAAGAACTTACTTAAGAAGACAATAAAAATATTGTAAAAATTTATTTGTAGAATAGTTTTATATAGCTAAGATTTCTTCCTTATTACTTGATCATGTCTTTAAAGATTGGGAGGTAATTCAATATTTATATCCCATGTCACGAATGTGGTTTGGCAAGGAAAAGGTTTTCACGTGTCATATGATTATGAGTCACAGGTATGTTATTGTTGTACACATATGACTCATTCTGATTATAAGACTTGTTATATTATGATTTGTTAGGTTTTGTACAAGACTTGAGTATGAGTCATGGGATATACGTCTGGTAAGTGTGCCTTGCAAGTGTACCTTGCGGGTACACCTTTCATATATGATTTATGTTTAGCATATGACCTCATTATAAGGTCATGGGTTTTGTACATGTGACTCATTCAAGTCATATGACTTGGTTATTGTATTATGATTGGTTTATGAGTTTTCGCACATGACCTTGCTACAAGGTCATAGGTTTTGAGCATGTGACCACTTTGGTCACATGATTTGTCTGTTATGATTTAGTTTCACACATGTGACTATTTTGGGTGACATGACTTGGGGCGGGAAGAATACTATATAAGGAGGCCGGTACAGTTGAGGAGGATAGGCTCTTTACGCTTTGTTCTAAGTATTTTTTCTCGTCCTTGCTGTCACTTCGCTATAAGTGTTTCTTTTACACACATGATGGGCCTTGATGCCTTGAATTCTAGGAGAGATATCTGAGTTTGCTCAGTAGTTCTTGGAGCTCTTGGTGTTAAGCTCTATTGGCGTTGCATGGCTGATTACTTGTTTGCTTCTCATTTCATTACCAGGTTGTCATCTCACGATGCTGGTACCTTGAGCTATTCAGCACGGTTGCTTATGAGCCTCTTTCGGTAAAATATCATCAGCTTCCTGTCTATTGTCTACTTTCAGGTTTCGTGTTCGATTGGTGAAATTGAACTTTGTGTTTGGGGGGATCACCCTTGTCGTTCTTTGGGCCAGCTCAGGTTTTTGTTGGAGATTAACGGAGTCCTTACTTCTCACGATACAAAACGCTCACAGGTTTACTTGATGACCATCCCGTGTCTTCAACTCATTGTATCGGCCGCATCACCTCTCAGATGGCAGGGCAGTAACTGCCCCACCCCTCCTTGTAACGTTATGTTTCTACGGTCAGAATCTTATGATATTGTTTATTGCCATTCCCTTGGAAGTTTTGTCATTACAACATTTATGGTGGTTCAGTCAGGTGTCTCCTCCTCACCTTGGTGGGAATGGCTTTGACTCGGAGAGGTCTTACTCCCTGGTGTGGTTTTCTATTACTGCCTGGTGTGGTGTAGGATGATTGACTACCAGGCACTCGCATTGTCTATATGTTTGGGTATTTCAGTTGTGAATTGTAGTTGGCAGCTTCATCTATTGCAAGTGGAGCCTACCTTCTATTTGTCTGCTTCTGTTCGCTTGCCCTCCCCCTTCTTGTCGTGTCAGTTGGGGGTACCTCTTACCTGTCATTTGGTCTGTGCCTATTGCCAGACCTGTAGGGCTAGCTTTGGCTAGCTCTGCCTACTCTTTCACGACTTGGGTGGACTTCAGTTCGACTGGGCTGGACGGTATAGCTGGTGCCAGTACCTTTGGGTGTTGGTGCTGCCTCCTTTGTAGCTCTCCGCTGTGGCTGGTGGGCCCTCTCGGCTATAAGGTACCAGGGGTTGGGGCTCTGTTGGTATGGCCAAGACTAGTGGCTGCCTAATGAGGCTCTGTATAAGCTGTTCTGTAGCCGTCGGATGGTTGATCTGTCTGAGGTGCTGGGAGGCTGGATAGGCTTTGTAGCGTCCAGTGTGTGGGGCTTGCGGGGGGCTGATTGAGGGGGGAGAGGAACCTGTGAGCACCGGTTGGACCTGTATCAGGTTGGGCGAGGTCTAATTAAGTGCTTCCAGTCCGGCTCGAGCTGTTCGGTGAAGCTGCTGAGTGCTGCAAAGCTCCCCAATAGACTGGCTGTCTGACCACCACCTGTGCAGATAGTGGATTGTGACCACCTGATTGGACTTGTTCGGGTCTTACATGCTGGATTTTGTGGAGTTTGTTTAGTTTCTTTGGTTTGGCTACAGGTTTGGCAGGAGGAGGCATGGCACCATGGGTGGGAGATAGGCCCCACTGACCTTCTTGGTCTGTTACTACCTCTATGTATTTCCTATGTTTGTGTTGTTTTGGTTGGGGGACAGGTAGTGGGTACAGGTCCTCCTTACTGGTATGCTCTTCAGAGGCAACCAGCAAAGTGAGTTCATAGGATCAACGGCCTGGCATGCAGGTGCGAGAGGTTGATATGTTGGTTGCCTCCTCCCTGCCAGTGTATCACCTGTAGGTTTAGCTTCTGTGTTTGATGGTTTTCTACTGTGGTGGAGGTTTGGTGGGACGGTTTTCAGACCACGTAGTAGTGATTTTATGTTTGTTGGACGAGGGACCTGGTCGGATTGGTCTTTTTCTTGGCTTCGGCTACGCTTAGTGCTGGCTAGCTTTATACCAGTGGGGCTACAGACTTGGACCGGGGCAGGTGCTGAGTTGTTTGATGGTCTTGTAGTTAGTACAGGTGTAGGCATGACTTGGGGATGGCAGGTATGAGGCCGTAGACTTAGATAGCTTAGGATTAGTGGTATTCTGGTTAGCAGAATCCCTGTACCAGTGTGTGCTCATCATATGCCAGTGTTGGCGGTATGAGTTTAAATAAAATTAGATAGAATTCTAAGTACCTTTCCTACTTCTTGCACTCCGTGTCGGAAGTGAGCACACCAATACGTTACCTGATTTTGCTCGCGATAAATACTCCATCTACTGCTACTTGTTTGTACTTTTTCGTTTTGGGTGGTCGGTTAGAAGTTAGTAGTTCTCGCTTAGAAGGCACTTCAATGTTAGATATCCATACTCTGGTCCTGGTAATCACTGAGTTTAGTTTGGGTGAGGATGGCATCTTTGACAGCCTTTTCTTCCACGGATTCCTCCCCTCCTTTGAGGATGTCGTCTCCCATTCAGCTCAGCTCTAACCCCTCCTCCTCACTTGAGACAACCCATGTGGCCTTGTCTCTTATGCCTGCTATTAAGGCTGACAGTGGCCTCATCCCTACAACTACAAGGTCATATATTATACTTAAAGGAAACTTTAGTTTTCTAGAGTTTCACCACTGTCACAAGAGTCGGAATGTGGTGAACCTGCAGATTAATGATTTGGTTTGGCAGACGGTCACTGATGTGACCGTTGCGATGATGAAAGAAGTGGAGGTTTTGGTGAGAGGTTTCCTAATTGGGAAAGGCTGTTCAGCTACACGTGGCTTAAACAAAGACACTGCCACAGGACTCTTTCTTCGGTTCAACTCCGATCACGGCTCAGAATATTCCTTAGTCCCCGCATCCTCTCTCACCAAAGACTCTAAGGCCATCATCCCTGAATCCTCTGTGCCTCTGGCCAAGAGTGACTTGATAACAGCTACAGTTGAGGCGAGTTCATGGTCCGCTACCCCTTCCCTTGCTAGGGCCGTCCAAAGTAAGATGCCCAGTTTTCTTCATCAGGCCCCTCCCTGTTCGTAAGACTGGCGCATCTACCTCTTTATTCTTAGCCGGGATGTCATCTGGTGAAAGGACTCTCTACAAGACCCCAAAGTTCAATTTAGATGATTCTGAGGAGAAGGACTACAACCTTCCTACTGTTGAGATGCGATGCTATACGTGGTCAGCGTCTCCTGCCAAACGATCTGCTGCTCCTGTTCTGGGGCCAAAGTTCTTAAGGGCTATCAATGTCGATGAAGGACAAAAAAAACTGATCGTTCCTGCCCTCCCTGGCCTGCCCCATAAGGTGCATCATGGGTGCCTGCCTATTCCCCCCCATGCGGGACTCCCATCGACTATTGAGGCTACACCACCATCCCCATTACCACATGTAACTGAAGATGTCCTGCCCACATCTGAAGTGCGGGCCTAGGACACTCCCATGGGTCTAGAAGAAGGACGCAACTCTGAAGCGACTGGTCTGGGTGACAGCATCCATGCCCCCTCTCCAGCAATAGCGTCATCCCTACCAGCCTTTGACAAAGAATAGACTTTGCCTGAAGAAGGACTGTTAAGCTCCTGGAAAGCCTCATGCGATGCGCAAATACTATTAGAAGTTCAACTCCAGGATACTCAGCTTAAGGAAGCTGATGCCGCCATAGCTTAGGCAGACTCAATCATGGCAGGAATATGCAGATGTTGGATCCATGTAGGAATTCCTCTCCGGACCCCACTTGGGTAGTATAATGAGATCCATGCTGGAAGGACTGGAGGACATCCGCGCTGGCAATACTCAGCCCCTCCTCTTCTCAGAATCTGAGTCGATTGAGGACAATATGATACATGATATTCGGACTTGGATGAACAATGGTGCCACATTTGGTAATAAAGGACCAGAGGGTGGGGTGAATTACAGAAGCTGGGTACACCTATTGGAACAGGCAGTTGAGATGCTGATGGACATTGTTGGCAAGCAAGGGGAAAGGATAGAGGCCCTATAAGGTAGATTACCCCCACGCCGCCATCATCTTCAGTGGAATTCTGCAATACCCCATCTGCTTTGTTGGGAACAATATGACCTCCTGCCCTCTCTAAGAAAATGGAAACCACTATGGTGGCTCCTACTGCTAAAGCCTCCTTCACAGCGGTAGTGAAATGGATGGCATATGTGCCCAAGCCTCCCGCTGCTTAAGAAAAACAGGCACTCTCCGCCCACCCTACATCAGTAGCCTCCTTCCACCAGTCTAGTAGTAGCAGCTCCTCTAGTGAAGAGGGGGTAACTCTGTGTGTGGCTCGTAGTAGTGAAGGCAAATCCCTTTACTGGGTAAAAGAAGAGGAGAGGGGGGAAGAAAAGAGGGCGGGAGGAAAACGCGGTAGATGCCTGAGGTGTGCTACAAGAAGGAGAAAAAAGGCTGCCAGAGAGCTTGGTAGTGAGAAGGAGATAGCAACCCTGGCTAAGACTCAGGGGAAGAACACTGACAAGCAGGAACTGGCTTTCGTGTCTACTACGCTGGCTTGGTAAGGGCCTGCAGCCATTGCCAGTATCAAGGTAACTGCAACCCCAGTGCGACAAGAGTACCGATCAGTTCCAATGGGGCCTCCCGACCCACTCAACTCAGTACTAGCACTACCACAATCATTGCCAGCCTCGAATGTCCGCAGAAGGCCTATCATAATGCGGTTTGCTACCCACAAGGAGGTTGCCTTACCAGAGGGAGTTGACGTCGAGGCAATTTGGAACCGAATTAATATGACCTTCTCCAATCCAGGAAAGATTCAGGGTAATGCCCATTTATCAGTGTCACACACATCCGGTCTGAGATCGGCTGTATGATTTTGACCCTGGCAGGACATTCTGTTGCTGAATTAGGCAACCAGCTCAACAAGGTAAGGCTTGACCTACTTAGTGAATTGTCACTCCCAGAGTTTGAGTTCCTGAGGAACATGGAAAAGGTGAAGATTTTTGTTTCTAGTGTCCAGCTTGGTAACACAGGACAAGAATCTATCTGGAGGGTTGAGGGATGGATGGGGAGTGTAGCCTTTGATAGCCTCTGTACTGACCTGGAACAATCCAACACTGGTGTAGTTACTGTTTTCCGGCCAGATATTATAGGATCCATTTACGCCATGAGACAGGCCAATGCTACTGCATGTGGTATCCACTTTGTGGTCGAAAGGAATGAGACCATCAGAGAAAGACTGGCGGAGGGGAAAATTTGGTTGAGAGGAGGAGCCAGTAACATCTGGGTATTTGAGGAACTTAGACCCCAAAAGATTTGTGGTCAGTGTTTGGAGACTGGCCATTTTCAGGCCACATGTAGTCGCCCACCCCGCTATTATTTATTTTTCGGAGTGCATTTCTCCTGAGAACCTATGTGCAGTAAGCTTGGATGCCCTGGAGGTATAGGTCAGGCCTTTGGACACACTAGGAGATAATACTAGCTCTGCAACTAGATGGACCATTTTACCAGGTACGAGCAATGCCTAAGAGCTAGGACATCACCCCCAGCTCCATCATCTTATCCTCCAAAGCAGGGGACGGTCCTACTAATAGAACCTGCCGAGAAACTGCGACAATATGGAGCTCAGGCAAGTAGAGCCAGAAAGATATGCCGCAGTTGTGGCAGGTCCCCGACACATAGACTAGTCGAGATCAGCAGCGATAAGGAAGATGAAGGCCCCTGTCATAAGTTGGACAAGGTTAAGAGTAAGGAACTGGAGTGTACCTCCCCCATCCCCCTTCCCAGTGAGTGGAACTTTGAAAAACAACGTCACCACAAAGCCCAGCTGCAAGAATACCTTCTGGACTGCTCGGGACCAAGATAGTAGCTTCCCCTATGCCTCTGACCCTTGTAGCCTGAGTGGATTAGTTGAGGCTTCCTTTTAATGCTTATTATGACAATGCTATTATAAGTGGGGAGGAGTAGCCGGAATTGGGTACTGGTGTGTGATTTGTTTTTCTTTATTGATTTGTTTTTTATTATTGAACTACCGGTTGACCTGGAGGGGCTACATGTACTGACAGATATTGATAGGTAGGATTTATTTTCCTTTATTAGGAAATCAGGTGTTGAGGTATTTATTAGGTCCCATATTTGTGGAATCTTTGAAATGGTAGGGCATGGGGAAAGTAGTGCTAGCATTGGTTATAGGGAAAGAGGGGTGAAGAGAGTACTCACAGGGGTCTACTTTCGACTTGGCTATACTAAGGACCAATGTGTTGGTTGGTTGTGTGAACTCAGGGAACAAGACATTGTGTTTAGTGATTTCAATGCCAGACATCGGGATTGGGACCCCAATCCGGACCATAACAACACGGATGATGGCTGAAGCAGTAGTTCATGGCCCCAACTCGTGATATGCACATGGTACCCTCAATAGTGTCAACCTTCCGTGACATGTCCAGAATTAACCTTTGCCTACACTGGATACTATATGTCAGATGTTGATACCTTGACGCTGCTGGCTGTGAGCAAAGTGCTCAAGCCCTTAAGTTGGCAGTTGACCTTCCTGACAACATCATGTATAAGAGGCCAGCCTGAAAAAAGGTAGTCTGAGAAAAGATTGGAAAGTAGTTGGATGCTCTGCAAGAGATGGAAGAAGGAAGGTTGTGGGAAGGAGTGAGGTGAGTGGTAGACGCACTCCCATGGGCCTCTGTTGGCAGAGGTCAGTGTGAGTGGTAGACACTGGAGTTGGAAAGGATGAGGTTAGATGTGGCCCAGCTGCGTTAATACTCCAAACGCAGGGTGGAGTGGATGGAGGACTACAAGCTAGCCCAATTTGTTTACTGAGCATGCATATTAAAGGCTAGATTCGAGCCCATTAGGGAAAAAATAGCCGAGAGCTATGACTCAAATATTTTTAGGTTGGCATGGAAGCTGGAAGCTAAGTAAATCCTTCCCTCCATGGCCAGTCCAGATGGGTCCTATGCTACTACACATTCAGACATTAGCAACCTAATTGTACAACAGTTGTCCCCTGTCGACTCCACGCCTTGGGAAGACTCTGAGATCGATATGGATAGTGCTCAGGAGATGGAAGTTACCCTTACCAGGTCCCCTATGAATACAGGCCCAGGTGAGGATAATGTTGGCTATTCCTTTCTACAGTTTTGGAAGCGAAGAGATACGGTAACATTGAGGCACCTGGTTGATTACAGGTTATGGCACGATATCCCAGACTGGCATATGGCTGAGGTGGTACTCATACACAAGCTAGACAAACTCAGGTATAATATGGTAAAATCTGGGAGACTAATACATTTCCTGACACTAGCAAAGGATGCGGAGCACATAGTTCGGTTAAGGCTAGTAGCCTGCCTTGATTTGAGAGAAACACAGTGCGGATCTCGCCAGAAGAGGGTAGTTCATGATGCCATGGCAGTAGTCTTTGAATTGCTATGACATAATAAGGGGTACAAATAACTGATCTCATTAATGGATGTCGAAGGGGGTTCGATAATATTGATGTCGATCTCCTGTTGGACTTTCTGGTAGCCTGGGGATGTCCCCTGTACCTGTGCCAGTGGATTGGGCAGTGGACTTCCAGTTGGTCGGTCTGGTTTCTTTTCAATGGATATGTCTGCTGACCCTACCCTATCAGTAAAGAGGTACCTTCAGGCTTGCCCCTTTTTCCATTCCTTTTTGGCGTGTCCATGGCAGATATATTCAGGCCATGCATATGTTACTCCCCTGATGTGTATCCACTAGTGATCTCATCTGTTGATGATGGTGTTATTATTGTAGCAGCAGAGTCCTGTAAAGAGGCCCAATACTTGGTAGGAGAATGGTTTGCAGATTGTGATCGCATAGCCAAGGCAAGGAGAATGGGGTTTAATGCTCTCAAGACCTAGTGGATTGGGTTTGGGGATAGGGAGTGGGAAGGAATAGAACTATGGGGAGAAATGGTGTTGCCTTCGGAGGATCTGCGGGTTCTTGGATATAGGTTTAATGTATTTCTGAACTTTTTTTCCTATGTAAAGTATTGGTTAGAAAGGGGGTTAGGTGTTAGGGGAAGGAGTTGGGCAGTGGAGAGGAGATTTAGAAGTATTGGTGGATTAGAAGCATGGGGAACTTACCTCTTAGTACAGGTAGCCTACCTTCCAACTGTCTACTATGGACTTGAATTTATAACTGGCCATGTGTTGTATGTGAAGCAAATTCAGGTCCACATCAATGACTGTCTCCAATCAGTGTTTCGAATGCCTATGAGCCAGGTAAACAACATACTGTTGGCCAAGTTCAGGATGCCACCCATTGCTGTTCAGGGAAGGTACCTTTAATGGAGGGGTTATAGCTGATTCATCAATTACCAATATTGTGATCAGCATTCCTGGTTTGGAGAGATACAGTTGCAATAGAAGGAGGAAGGCATGGTAGCCTATCGGGAGACTTTGAATAGGGAGCTCACATGCCACCCGACAATTTCAATTGACAAAGGCAAGGCGGCAATGGCTGCATACCACTATGTGCTGTACATGGACCTCAGTACATCTTTGGATGTAGTGATATAAATGGATAGGTCCAAGTGATGTGAGGGGGCTGGTATGGCATATGCGGTATTTGAGAAAGGGGCCTTGATCTGTATTGATGGGTGCTCAGTCCCTCCATCATAGAGCATTGTGGAATGTGAGCTGTTTGCTATTGTGTATACACTCTGACATGCCAAGGGTATGGCCAGAAGGCGTCAGGTCTATGTGTTCTTGGACAGCATACTTGTAACGTGTTCGCAAGATGCTAATCATATTATCGGTAATAGATAATATAGTAGGCAGGTGGCCTGCTGTTTCAGAGAGGAGGTGAGAGCAGAGAACTAAAGGAGGCTTCGAGCGTGTACTGAGGAACAAAGAAGTAACGGTTCAACCATGTATATTGAAATACTGTCTGTCGAAGTCTGCCTTTTCTATCGTAGAAACAGGCAGTCTTTAAATACACAAATCTGTTCATGACTAGCATGAACGAAACTAATAAAAGGTATCATTTGATACACTTTGGTAAAACTAATTAAGTATTAAGGCGATACTTAAAACATAAAATAAAACCAAGTATCAAACGATACTTAAAACAAACCAAGTATCAAAGCGATACTTAAAACAAAACATAAAACCAAACTAAGTATCAAACAATACTTAAATCAAACCAAGTATTAAAGCGATACTTAAAACAAAACATAAAACAAAACTAAGTATCAAACGATACTTAAAACAAACCAAGTATCAAAGCGATACTTAAAACAAAACATAAAACAAAACTAAGTATCAAACAATACTTAAAACAAACCAAGTATCAAAGTGATACTTAAAACAAAACATAAAACAAAACTAATAACTGAGTGCCCATACCAGTTACAGTGCTGGTCCTCATCCTGGTCGACATCATATTTTCAGATCCTAACTCGGATGAGTTGTGGGAGAGAATAGTCCCCTTGTTGCATGCATTCTCACACATCAGTTTCGATAGGGTCCTCAGTCATATGGGCATTAACAGCAATGAGATGGTTGACCTGAATGCTAAGGCCTCTGTAGGACACCCCTTATACCCCCTGCTTTGGGAAGGAGTTAGCCTTGGGATTGGTCATGTGGCCCTAGCTCATGAGGTCAGTAAGGAAGAATAGGGGAGCTGGCACGCTAGGGAAGTGCATGGGGATTATGCCTGAGAACTGAAAGCACCCCAACACCTCTGAGGCCTGGCCTGAATAGACTCTTACGTTTCGTTAAGGATCCATCATGGGACAGGTATAGTTGGCCATGATAGTTGTAATGGGAAGGAAGACTGACTCCACTGGACTGAGTGCTCCCACTATGCCAGAGCGCATTCTTCTAATGAAGACTTGTATAAGGATTTGGCAATCTCGAGGTGGAAATGTTGGTGGATGGATCATTGGTGGTTAGGGCTAGAAATCCCTTGTCATGTTGGGGTTGTGGATGGGGAGTTAGTTGTAGCAGGTAACCTCTTTGATGGTACATTGATAGTGGAAAGGGACGGTGCGACAGTATTGATAGGAGATCCTATGACTTGCACCCCGTGTGAGAAGAGATACGACAGTAGTGGCTGGGTCTTGTTAAGCGAGATGACATTGCCAAAGAAGTGGTTCTTTTTACCTGACCAGCGACGGTCCGAGTGTCCCTGTTGTAGTACTGCCATTTCGGCTGCTGCCATCAAGAACCACGCCATCTTTGCAGAACAGTTTGAGAAACAGCCCAGATGTTTACAGCTATGCTATGATCGATTTTGGCATTCTCAAGAGTAGTAGTAGGATGAGCTGAGCTTGGCAATGCGAACATCGGTGGCCTTGAGGTGGGCTAAAGTGAATGGACTGCTGAAGGAACCCTGCTTTCTTTTTTCTAGGTTACTGTTGGCGGGGGGTTACTTAGATCTTGGATTGTATTATAAGAAAAAAGAGGGATGTTGGGATAGACTGTTTTTTTTTTGTTGAGTTTGGAGCATAAGTTGTGTTAGAAGTGGATAGGGGTGAAGGCAGGAGATGGTAGCTGGGTGGCGAGGTGGGAAGACACATTAATCTGGGGCAGCGCTAGTCGCTGCCAATGTGCATGAGCCTACATAGGTAGTGATTTTGGGATTTATGTCTGGAAGAAGTGGTTGCGGGATGGAACGGTCCGTGATTGTGTGTATTTTAGACAGTTTGTTTTATGGGACATGGGGGGAAACTAGTCATATACCAGTGTTGGCGGTACTAGTATAAATAAAATTAGATTAAATTCTAAGTACTTTTCCTACTTCATGCACTCCGTGTCGGAAGTGAGCGCACCAATACTTTACCTTACTTCTCTCGTAATAAATACTTCATCTATAGTTACTTGTTTGTATTTTTCATTTTGCGGAGTCGGTTAGAAGTTAGTTGTTTTCACTTAGAAGGCTTTTCAGTGTAAGATATTGTTAGCCTAGTCCCAGTAATGACTGAGTGTAGTTTGGACTAGGATGTAATCTTCAACAGCCTCCTCTTCCACGGATTCTCTTCCCCCTTTGAGGATGTTGTACCCTGTTCGGTTCAACTCTAACCTCTTCTTCTCGCTTGAGATGACCAGTGTGGCTTGGTCTCTTCCGCCTGCTACTGAGGCTGGCCATAGCCTTATTCCTATAACTACATTGTTATATGTTGTGTCTAAAAGGAACTTTAGTTTCCTACAGTTTGACCACTTTCACAGGTGTCAGAATGGGGTGAACCTGCAGTTTGATGATTTAGTTCGGCAAACGGTCCTTGACGTAATAGGTGCCATGATGAAAGAGGTGGAGGTTTTGGTGGAAGGTTTCCTAATTGGGAGAGGCTACTCAGCCATGTATAGCTTGAACAAAAATACTACCACAGGACTCTTCATTCAGTTCAACTCTCATCACTACTTGGAATATTCTCCAGCTCCCGTGCTTTCCTCGCTAAAGACTTTCAGGCCATTGTACGTGAATCCTCTTTGCCTCTGGCCAAAAGCAACTCGACTACGGCTACAGTTGAGGTGGGTTCATGGTCTGCTACTCCTCCCCTCACTAGGGCCATTCAAAGTAAGATGCTCAGTTTTCTTCACCAGGTCCCTGTTCTCAGGACTGGCTCATCCACCTCCTCATTCTTGGCCATCATGTCATCTGGCGAAATGGCTCTCTACGAGACCCCAAAGTTCAAATTAGATAATCCTGAGGATGAGGACTACAATCCTCCTACCGCTGGGACGTGACACCCTACACAGTCAGCATCTCCCATCAAATGATCTGCTGCTCCTATTCTGAGGCCACAATTCTTAAGCACTATCAACGTCGATAAAGGTTGAAAAAAACAGATTTTTCTACCCTCCCTGTCCTCCCCCTTGACATCCATCATGGGTGCCTGACCATCCCCCTCCATGCAGGACTCCCATCGACCATCGAGGCTACACCACCCTCTCCATTCCTACTGGTGACCAAAGATGTCCTATCCACCTCTGAGGTGTTGGCCCGGGACTCTCCCATGGGTCTGGAAGAAGGACACAACTCTGCAGCGACTGGTGTGGGTGACAGCATCCACACACCCTCTCCAGCAATGGCGTCATCACCAGTAGCCTCTGACAAAGAATGAACTTTGCCTGAAGGACGGCTGCTAAGCTCCTGGGAAGCCTCGTGTGATTCCTAAACTCTGTTGGAAGTTCAACTTTCGGATATGCTGTTCAAGGAAGCCAATGCCGCTGTGACTCAGGCAGACTCAATCATGGCAGGTAGATGTAAGATGTTGGATGCAGGTAGGACTACCTCTCCGAGACCCCACTTGGGTAGCATAATTGGATCCATACTGGAAGGCAGCAGGACATCCACTCTGGTAACACTCAGCCCCTTCTCTCCTCAGAATCTGAGTCGATTGAGGATGACGTGATATATAATGTCTGGACTTGGATGAACAATAGTGTCGCATTTGGTAATGAAGGACCAGAGGGTGGGGTGAATTATGGAAGTTAGGTACACCTGTTGGAACGGGCAGTTAAGACACTGACAGACATTGTTCGCAAGCAAGGGGAAAAGATAGAGGCCCTGCAAGGAACAACACTCCCTGCCCCCTCTAAGGGAAAGGAAACCACTAGGCCAGCTCCTACTGCTAAAGCCTCCTTTATGGAGGTAGTGAAATGGATAGCATATATGCCCAAGCCTCCTGCCACTTATGAAAGACTTGTACCCTCCACCCACCCTACATCAGCAGCCTTCTCCCACCACTCTAGCAGTAGTGGTTCCTCTAGTGAAGGGGGTGTAGTGCTATGTGTGGCTCACGGTGGTGTAGGTACATCTATTCATTCGTAAAAGGAAGACGGAGGGGGGGAAGCAAAGAGGGAGGGAAAGAAACTTAGTAGATACCTGTGTGGTACTGCCAGAAGAAGGGAAAAGGCTGCCAGAGAATCTGATAGCGAGAAGGAGACTGTGACCCTGACCAAAAGTCAGGGGAAGAATGCTGACAAAGAGGAACTGGCTCCCATAGCTGTTACGCCTGCTGCTCTGCCAGCTCGGTTGGGGCTCTCAGCCATGGCCAGTATTAGGGTAACCTTAGTCCCGGTATGACAAAAATATGAACGAGTTCCGATGGGGCCTCCCGACCCACTTAACTTGGTACCGGCACCACCACAGTCGTCACCAACCGCAGATACCCGAGGGAGGCATATTACTATGCGGTTTGCTATATGCAAGGAGGTTGACCTACCAGAGGGGGTTAATATCGAGGCAATTTGGACCTGGATCAATATGATCTTCTCTAACCAAGCAAAGATTCGGGGCAATGCACTATACATTCATGCCGGGCACATTCAGCGTGAGATTGATTGTATCCTTTTAACTCTGGCAGGATATTTGGTTACTGAATTAGGCAACTGACTCGACAAGGCAAGGCTTGACCTACTTAGAGAATTGTTACTCCCGGAGTTTGAGTTTCAGAGGAACGTGGAGACAGTGAAGGTTTTTGTTTCTGGTGTTCTACTTTCTGACACAGGATAAGGATCAATTTGGAGGGTTGAGGGATCGACTGGGAGTGCAGCTTTTGATGGCCCCCATACTGACTTAGAGCAATCTAACACTGGTGTAGTTACTGTTTCCCAGCTAGATATTATAGGATTCATCCATGCCATGAGACAGGCCAATGCTACGACATGTGGTATCTGCTTTGTAGTCGAAAGGAACGAGGCTATCAGGGAAAGACTGGCTGAAGAAAACTTTTAGTTGAGAGGAGGAGCCCATTACACCCGGGTATTTGAAGACCATAGACCCCCAAAGGTTTGTGGTAAGTGCTTAGAGACTGGCCACTTTGAGGCCACATGTGGTCGTCCACCTACTGGTATTTTTGTTTTAGAGTGCGTTTCTCTCAGGAATATATGTGTACCAAGCTTGGATGCCCAGGAGGTGTAGGCCAGGCCTGTGGACACACTAGGAGACAATGCTAGCTCTGTGACCAGATGGACCACTTCACCGAGTACGATCAGTGTCCAGGAGTCAGGTCATCACCAGCTCCATTGTCCTCACCTCCAAAGCAGGGGAAGTCCCTACTAATAGAACCTGCTGAGAAACGGGAACAATAGAGAGCTCAGGCAAGTAGGGCCAGAAGAAGGTGCTGCAGTTGTGACAGGTTTCTGACCCCTAGACTGGTCAAGATCAGCTGCGATGAGCAAGATGAAGGCTCCTATCGTAAGTCGGACAAGACCAAGAGAGAGGAACCAGAGTGTTCCTCTCCATCCCCCTCCACACAGTGTGGAATATTAAAAAACACCACCACCACCAAGCCTAGCCAAAAAGATACTTTTTGGACTGCTCAGGACCTGGATAGTGGCTTCCCCTATACCTCCGGCCCGTGTGGCCCGAGTGGATCAGTTGAGGTCCCCTCTTAATCCTTATTACAATAATAGCATTACATGTGGAGAGGAGTAGTTTGAATTAGGTGGTGGTGTTTAATTTGTTTTTCTTTGTTGATTTGTTTTTTATTATTGAACTGCCGGTTGACCTGGAGGAGCTACATGTACCTATAGATGTTGCTGGATGGGATTTGTTTTCCTTTGTTAGGAAGTCAGGTATTGAGGTGTTTGTTCCGTCCTATATTTGTGGAATTTATGAATTAGTAGGGCATGGAGAAAGTAGTGCCAGTGTTGGTTATTTGAAAAAAGGTGTGAAGAGAGTGCTCGCCGGAGTCTACTTTCACCCTGGCTATACCAAGGGCCAATTTGTTGATTGGTTGGGCGAACTGAGGGAACCAGACATTGCATTTGGTAACTTCAATGCTAGACATCAGGATTGGGACCCCAATGCAGACCATAACAACATGGGAGGATGATGGCTGAAGCAGTGGTTCATGGTGCTGACTCGTGATATTAACATGGTTCCCCCAACAGTGTCAACCTTTTGGGATGTTTCCAGAATCGACCTTTACATACACTGGGCCCCTTAAGTAAGCCATTGGTACCTGGATGCTGCTGGCTGTGAGCATAGTGCTCAAGCTATGAAGTGTGTAGTTGACCTTCCTGATAACATCATGCGTCGGAGGCTACCCTGAAAGAAGGTAGTCGGAGAAAAGGGTGGGAAATAGTTGGATGCCTGGCAAGGAGTAGAAGATGAGAGGCTGTGGGAAGGAATGAGATGAGTGGTGGATGCACTCCCATGGGCATCGGTGGGCAGAGGTCAGTATGTGTAGTGGATACCAGAGTTGGACAGGATGAGGTTGGATGTGGGCCGGCTGGGTCGATACTCCAAACGCAAGATGGAGCAGATAGAGCACTACAAGCTGGCCTGATGTGTTTACCTGGCATGCCTATTAAGGGCTAGATTCGAGCATATTAGGGAAAAAATAGCCAAGAGCCATGACGCAGACATTTTTAGGTTGCCATAGAAGCTGGAAGCTAAGCGAACTCTTCCCTCTATGGCCTGCCGAGATGGATTTTATGCTACTACTCATTCAGATATTAGTGACCTAATTGCACAACAGTCGTCTCCTGTCGACTTCACGCCTTGGAAGGACTCTGAGATGGATATGGATAGTGTTCAGTAGATGGAAATTGTCCTTGCCAGGTCGCCTACGAATACAGGCCTAGGTCAGGATGATATTGGCTATCCATTTCTACAGTTTTGGAAGTGACAAGATATGGCAACATTGAGGTGCCTGGTTGATTACGGGTTATGGCATGATATCCCAGACTGGCATATGGCTGAGGTGGTACTCATACCCAAGCTGGACAAACTCAGGTATGATGTCATAAAATCTTGGATAATGATACATCTCCTCCCAACAGTGGCAAAGGTCTTGGAGCTTGTGGTCCTGTTAAGACTGGCTGCCTGTCTTGATCTGGGAGAAATAAAATTCGGATCTTGTCCAAAGCAGGGAGTTCATGATGCCATGGCAGTAGTCTTTGAATTCCTGTGGCATAACGAGAGGTACAAACAACTGATCTTGTCAATGAATGTCGATGGGGGATTCGATAATATTAATGTCAATCTCCTGTCAGACTTTCTGGTGGCCTGGGGATGTCCCCTGTACCTGTGCCTGTTGATCCAGCAGTGGACTTCCTGGTGGTCAGTCTGGTTTTGCTTCAATGGATGTGTCTTCCAACCCTACCATATCATTAAAGGGGTACCTCAGGGCTCGCCCCTTTTCCCTTTCCTTTTTGGTTGGTAGGTGGCAGATATATTCAGGCCATGCATGCTGTATTCCCTGGGTGTGCCTCAGCAAGTGATGTCATACGTTGATGATAGGATTATTATGGTAGCAGCAGAGTCCTGTACAGCGGCCCAATACCATGTAGGAGAAATATTTGTAGACTGTAATGGCATAGCCAGAGCCAGGGGAATGGGGTTTAGTATCCTCAATACCTAGTGGATTGGATTTGGGGATAGGGCATGGGAAGGAATAGAACTGTTAGAAGAAGTGATATTGCCTATGAAGGACCTACAGGATCGTGGATATAGGTTTAATGTATTTCTTAACTTTTCTTCCCATGTAAAGTATTGGTTAGAAAGAGGATTAGGTGTTAGGAGAAGGGTTTCAGCATTGGGGAGGAGTTTTAGAATTGTTGGTGGATTGGGAGCATAGGAATCTTACTGCTTGGTACAGGCAGCATACCTTCCAACTGTCTACTATGGACTTGAGTTTGTAACCGACCATGCATCGTATGTAAAGCAAATTCAGGTCCGCATTAATGACTGTCTCTGATCAGTATTTTGAACGCCTATGAGACTGGTAAATAACATACTATTGGCCAAGTTCAAGACACTACCCATCACTATTCAGGAAAGGTACCTACAATGGAGGTATTATAGTCAGTTCATCAATTACCGATATTGTGACCAGCATCCCTGGTTCGTTGAGATACAGTGGCAATAGAAGGAGGAAAGCATGGTGGTACATCAGCAGACTGTGGATAGGGAGCTCACCTGCCATCCAAAGATTTCAATTGGGAAAGGCAAGGCAGTAATAGCTGCATGCCACCATGTGCTGTACATGGACCTTTATACATCTTTGGATACAGTGATATACACAGATAGGTTCAAGTGCTCTGAGGGAACTGGCATGGCTTAGGCGGTGTTTGAGAAACGGGCCTTGACCAATGTTGACCAGTGCTTGGTTCCCCCATCTTGGAGCATTGTGGAATGCGAGTTGTTTTCTGTTGTATGCGTCCTCCAACATACTCAGGGTATGCCAAGGGGTACCTGGTTCCCGTATTTTTGGGCTGTGTACCGGCTGTCATCCTGGTTGACAACATGTTTTGGGATGTCGACTCGGCTGAGTTGTAGGAGGTAGTGGTGCTCTTATTGTATATATTCTCACAGTCTAGTTTCGGTTAGGTCTCCAGTCACATGGGCATTGATGGTAATGAGATGGTTGACTTGAAGGCTAAGGCGTGTGTCAGATGCCCCTTGCGCCCCCTGCTTTGGAAAGGTGTTAGCTTTGGGATTGGTCATGCACCCCTGGCTTGGGAGCTCTGTAAGGACAAATGGAGGGGCTGGCATGCTAGAGAAGGGCATGAGTACTATGCCTGGGAACCAAAAGCACCCCGACACCTCGAGGGCCTGACCCGAATGGACTCCTATATTTTGTTAAGGATCCATAGTGGGACAGGCATGGTCGGCCATGACAGCTGTGATTGGCAGAAAGGCCGATGCCACTGGACTGAGTATCTCTGCTATGCTAGATGGCGTTCTGCTAATGAAGACTTGTATAAGGATTTGGCAGTCTCAAGATAGAAATGTTGGTGAATGGATCATTGGTGGTTGGGCCTAGGAATCCCTCGTCATGTTAAGGTTGTGGGTGGGGAGTTAGTTGTGGCCGGTAACGCCTTCGATGGTACATTGATGGTGGAAAGAGATAGTGGGACAGTATTGATAGGAGATACTACGACTTGCACCCATTGCGAGAAGTGACACAATAGTAGTGGATTTGTCTTGCCATGTGAGGTGACATTGCCGAAGAAGTGGTTCTTTTTCCCTGACCAGCGACAGTGCAAGTATCCCTGTTGTGGTACTGCCATTTCTGCTGCGGCTACTAAGAAATGTGCCACCTTTGCGGCACTCTTCAAGAAACTACCCCAATGTTTATAGATATGTCACGATCAATTTTAGCATTCTCAGTACTACTAGTAGGATGAGCTGAACTTGGTGACATGAACATCGGTGGTCTTCAGGTGGGCTAAGATGAACAGGATGCTAAAGGAATCCTACTGTCCGTTTTGTGGATTAGTATTAGCGGGAGGTTACTTAGATCTTAGATTATAATATGAGAGAACAGAGAGATGTTGGGATAGACTATATATTTCTTTTGTTGAGTTTGTAGGACAAATTGTGTCAGAAGTATAGAGGGGTGAGGGCATGAGATGGTGGCTGGGTGGTGGGGTGGGAAGATGCATTAATCCAGGGCAGTACTAGCCGCTGCAAGCGCCTGTGAGTCCACATAGGTAGTGATTTTTGGATTTATGTTTGGAAGGAGTGGTTGCGGGATGGAATGGTCCACAGTAGGGTATGTTAGATAGTTTATTGTATGGGACGTGAGGGGAGACTAGTCATATGCTAGTGTTGGCAGTACTAGTATAAATAAAATTAGATTAAATTCCAAGTACTTTCCCTACTTCTTGCACTCCATGTTGGAAGTGAGTGTACCAATACTTTACCTTATTTCACTCGCAATAAATGCTTCATCTATTGTTGCTTGTTTGTATTTTTCATTTCGGACAGTCAGTTAGTAGTTAGTTGTTTTCGCTTAAAAGACCCTTCAGGGTACGATATCAGTGGCCTGGTCCCAGTAATCACTGAGTGTAATTTGGATGAGGATGGCATCTTCGATAGCCTCGGCTTCCACAGATTTTCTTTCTCATTCGATGATGTTGTTCTCTGTTCAGTTCTACTCCAACCTCTGCTCTCCACTTGAAACGACACGTCTGGCTTTTTTTCTTGTGCCTGCTACTGAGGCTAACTATAGCCTTGTCCCTACAACTACACTATCTTACATTGCACCTAAAGGAAGCTTTAATTTCCTACCATTTTACCACTGTTATGGATGTCAGAATGTGGTGAACCTGTAGTTTGATGATTCAGTTCACCAGACGGTTGCTGATGTGACGATCGCCACAATGAAAGAAGAGGAGGTTTTAGTGAGAAGCTTCCTAATAGGGAGTGGTTATTCAGCCACCTCTGGCTTGAACAAGGACATGACCATGGAACTCTTCATTTGGTTCAACTCCGACTACAGCTCAGAACATTTCTCAGTGTCCGCACCTTCTCCCCCCTTAAAATTTCCAAGCTATCATTCTTCAGTCCCCTGCTCCTCCGGCCAAACACAGCTCGGCTATGACTGCAGTTGAGGCTAGTTCTTGATCTGCTACCCCTCTTCTCACTAGGGCTGTCCGAAGCAAGATGCACAGTTTCCTTTGCCAGGCCCCTGCCCATAGGACTGGCTCATCAACCCCTTCGTTTATGGCTGAGATCTCATCTGTAGATAGGGCTCTCTAAGAGACCCCTAAGTTTAAATTAGATGACTGAGAAGATGAGGACTACAACCCCCCTACCACTGGGCTGTACTGCCATCCACAGTTGGGATCCTCTACCAAATGATCCATTACCTCCATCCTGGGTCCTCAGCTTTTAAGGTCCATTAATGTCGATGAAAGATGGAAAAAACAGATCATACCCGACCTACCTAGCCTGCCCCTCGATATACATCATGGGTGCCTGGCTATTCCTCCCCTTATGGTCCTCCCACTAATCATTGAGGCTACACCTCCCTCCCCACCCCCATTAGCAACTGAGAATGTCCTGCCTATCTCTCAGGTAATGGTGAGAGATACTTCCATAGGCATGGACGAGGAATGCAACCCTGAAATAACCGGTCTAAAAGACAGCATCAATGTCCCCTTTTTGACAATGGTGTCATTGCCACCAGCCTTTGATAGAAGCTGGGTTTCATCACCTGAAGAACATCTCAAAGGTTCTCATGGAGTCCCACCTAATCCCCAAACTCTGTTGGAGGTTCAACTCCCAGACACCCAGCCTGAGTACCCTGACACTACTGTAGCTCACGCGGACTTGATCATGGCAAGCATTTGTGAGATGTTAGCTGCAGGTAGGTGTAATTATCCCTCCTCGGATCTTTAGTTCTTGGCGATGGGGAACAATACTTCTGTTCTTCTTTTATTTATTTCCTTAGTCTTATGATAGCACTAGGCCTTTGCCTACGTTACCGATAGTACAAGACCTTTGTCTTCGATCGGGAACACCTATCGTTAGCTTTTTCTAACTCTTCTTCGTGAAGAGCTTTCCCTGGAGTAACGATAATATTATAATAAAGATAAAGAGCATAAAGATATTTTATATTGTTAAAGTAATAAGTAGGAAAAGTACTTAGAATTCAATCTAATTTTATTTAAACTCGTACCACCAATACTGGCATCTAACGAGTCACAAGGCCAGGCCCTCAGGTTGTCGCATCCTAGATACCACTAACTACGAACTAACTAAACCTCCAACCCCATACCTCAAACATGCCCGCGCCATACCCCAACACAAATACTAAATACAAAGACATCGACGATAAACAAATTTCCTCCTCAGCCCAGCCTACCCGCCAGCCAAGTTACCCATACAAAATACAAAGATTCCACTACAGCTACCTGAATATGACCTGGCAAAAACCTCCTCCCCAGTAGAAGCTGACACGAGTGCTCCCACTCAATGATCCCGGGATACCCCGCTGACCACTCGGGCACACATCCCTATTCCCAAACAAAAGGAACACCCAACACCCAAGTGTGTAAACCGGAGGGAAAGCCGACTTACAGGGCGAGAGCTCTCTATGCAAGGGGGTACAAACCATCATAGAAAATCAGGGGGGCACCATACCGGCAGTGCAGCTCAAAAACCTCGATGGAAGAAGCCAGAATAAGATAGTCCCCAAGCCACCAGCACTTGACCGAACATGCCCAGGTATTCAGCTCCTTCTCTAACTCCTCAGCTCACTCCGCAGGTGGCGAACCCGCTGCAGACTTCGTAGTAGCTGGTTTGTGATAGCGAACCGGTGAAGGTGATGACTCTTCCAAATTGGGAACAAGTAGCACAAGTGAGGTCTGATCTTGTTTGACCCGACACTTCTTGTTTTTCTTTCTCTTTCCAACCCCATGTGCAGGTCTAGTAACAGGAGTGAACGGGCCACCCTCATCACCACCCACCGCCACAGGGGGGACGCCACCAGAGGTGTTACTCCGACCAGCCATGGGCTTAGCCATAGAGGACTCAGGCACCTGCTCCTCTGAAGGGGGTGATACCAGCGTAGCAGGTGTCATCACACCTGGACCCACTGCACCCACACCAGGAGCAAGCACCTCAACCAGCCCCGATGAATCAGGAACTGGTCCACTCACACTGCCATATACAACCGAAGCTGCAGTAGGGGTCAGGATAACTGGCGGTGCAATATTCCCCTGAGGGAGCTCCTCCACTGGATCTTGAGAATTCTCAGGGTCTAGTCCACCCCCCTCCAACCGAGACCACTGTAGTAATAAAAGCGACTGAGGAGACAGGTAAAGAGAGGATAACCGTAAGAGCTTCGGCCGCCAACATCGTGAGATAACTATGATTAATAGCACTTTTATTCTAAAGGGCAGCCGGCAAGGCAGATATCTCTTTTCCAATGCAATGAAATTGCCGAGAAAGGATGGAGATGTGATGCTGAAGGTGAGAGACTTCAGCCATCAGGGCGAAGTTCTGCTGGACGGCACGAGACAGAACCACCGACGAATGTAGAGTGGAAGTGGCTGAGGGGGTGGAGGCTCACTTAGCCATCGCAACTGTGAGGAGGCAACTATAGTGAACAACTGAAAGATAAGTAAAGATAAGAAAAAGGAAGAAAGTACTTCCAGCAAACATAAGAGGAGGTATAACAAGGAAGTCCCCAAAGGGTATTCGAAGTTAAAGACTTGAAGTGTATCGTGAGATAGAAATTAAGGGCTCTGATTGGATCGACACCGAACCTTCCCTACTGACACGGGGTAAAAGAAGGAGGAAAAGTACTTAGAATTGAATCTAATTTTATTTAAACTCATACTGCCAACACTGGCATATGATGAGCCCCTGCCGGTACAGGGATACCGCTAACTGGTATACTACTAATCCTAAGCTAACTAAGTGTACAGCCCCACACCTGCCATCCCCAAGTCATGCCCACACGAGAACTAATTACAAGACCATCAAACAACCAAGCGCCCACCCCGGTCCAAGTCCGTAGCTCCTCTAGTATGAAGCCAACCAGTACTAAGGGTAGCTGAAGCCGAGCAAAAGACCAACCCAACCAGGTTCCTCGTCGAATAAAATATAAAATCACTACCACTCAGTCTAAACAATATCCCGTAAAACTTCCACCACAGTAGAACACCAACAAAAAACAAAAACAAATATGAACTACAGGCGACACAATGGCAGAGAGGAGGTGACCAATATGTCCACCTCTCGCATCCGCATGCTTGGCCATTGACCCTATAAACCCGCTTTGCCAAGTGCCTCTGAAGAGCATAATGGTGAGGAGGACCTCTACCTGCTGCCTGTACCCCAAAAAACAAAATCCATAAACAAAAGAAATACATAGAGGTAGTAACAGACTGAAATGGGCAGTGGGGCCTATCTCCCACCCATGGTGCCTTGCCCCTACCAGCCATACCCAAAACCAAACCAAAGAAACCAAACAAACCCCACAAAATCCAGCACACAAGACCCAAACAAGTCCAACCAGGTGGTTGCAACCCACTATCCGCTTAGGTGGCCATCAGCCAACCGGTCTATCGGGAAGCTTTACAGCACTTAGCGGCTTCGCCCAACAGCCTAAGCTGGATAGGAAATACTTAATTAGACCTTGCCCAACCTGATGAAGGCCTGACCGGTGCTCGCAGGTACCTCTCTCCCCCCCAATCAGCCCTACCCAAGCTCCACACACCAAACGCCACGGAGCCCATCCTGCCCCCCCAGCCCCTCAGACAGATCAACCATCTGATAGCCATAGGACAGCGTATACCTAGCCTCATCAGATAGCCACTGGTCTTGGCCACCTGAACAGAGCCCCAACTCTCAACACGATATGGCTGAGGGTCGCCCACCAGCCACAGCTGAGAGCCACAAAGGAAGCAGCACCAATACCCAAAGGCATCGGAACTAGCCACACCATCCAATCTAGCAGAACCGATGTCCAACCGAGTCGGGAAAGAGTAAGCAGAGCCAGCCAAAGCCAGCCCTACAGGTCCAACAAATGCACAGACAAATCATTGAGCAAGAGGAACTCCCAACTAACACGACAAGAAGGGAGGGGTAAGGGAAACAGAAGCTGTCAAACAGAAGGTAGGCCCAACTTGCAATGGGTGAAGCTACCAACCACAAACCACAACCAAACCAACCCAACATATCGATAATGCGAATGCCTGGCAGCCAATTGTCTCACACCACCCCAGGTAGTCATAGATAACTACACCAGGAGGCAGAGTCTTTCAGGGTCAAAGCTATCTCCACCAAGGCAGAGATAAGACACCTGACTGAACCACCGTAAATGCCACAAGGACAAAACTCCAAGGGAACGGCGATAAACAACATCGTAGGATTTTTGACCGTAGAAACATGTAGTAACAAGGAGGGGGAGGGCCAGCGAGGCCCCCTCCCAAGTAGATTGATGTGGCCAGTACGACGCATTAATACTTTGGAAGGTCATCAGTCTAACACAAGGGCGTTTTGTATCGCGAGAACTAAGGACTCCATTAAAACCCAACAAAGGAAATGAGCTAGCCCAAAAAACGACATGGGTGATCCCCCCAAACACAACATTCAATCCCCCCAATCGAACACGAAACCTGCTAGTAGATGATAGACAGGAAGCCATAGACATTTGACCGAAAGGGGCTCATAAGCGACCGTGATGAATAGCTTGAAGTGACAGCATTGTGAGAAGCCATCAGGCGATGAAACGAGAAGCAAACAAGCAGTCTGCCACGCAACACCTAACAGACCTCAATACCAAAGAGTCCAGGAACTACTGAGCGAACTCAGATATCTCCCCCAGAAACCAAGGCATCAAGGCCCACCATAGGTGCGAAAGTATTGCTCAGGGCGAAGCGAGGTCAAGGACATGGAAAAGTACTTAGAACAAAGCGTGAAGAACCTATCTTCCTCGGCTGTATCAGCCTCCGTATATAGTATTCTTCCCACCGATAGTCATGTGATCCAAAGTATTCCCTTGTGCGAAACCAAATTATAACAAATTAGTCATGTGACCAAAGTAGTCACATGCTCAAAACCCATGACCTCATAGCAAGGTCATGTGCAAAAACTTATAAACCAATCATAACGCAATAAACAAGTCATATGACTCAACTGAGTCATATGCGTAAAACCCATGACCTCATAACGAGGTCATATGCAAAACATAAATCATGTGTACAGGGATACCAGCAAGGCACACTCGCCAGGTACATATCCCATGACTCATAATTCAGTCATGTGCGAAATGTAACAAATCATAACATAATAATTCATATGACTCAAATGAGTCATATGTATGAAACAATAACATACCTATAACTCATAATCATAAGTCCTGTGAAAACATTTTCCATGCAAAGCCACATTCGTGACATTAGCTCCTCTCCCCCTAAGCCTGAGTCCCATCAGACTTTATTCCCTTGGTTCAATAGTTCCCGTCCAGCCGAACGCATAGATATCCAAAACCTATTGACCTTGTCATTCGCCTCCCACCATCTTATCCTCGCCATTTCCAAGGTGAGGTTCACCATCTTGATCATGCACTATTGACTGTCGTTTAGCTGTGTTAGCTCTGCGATCATTTTTTCATTTGCCGAGATTGTGGCCTCGGCCTGGCCATGTTGTTCCCGGAGTCCTCTGATTTGCCTATGCAGGCTTCTGGTATCCAGTTTCATTTCCGTACATGAATTTTATGCTCCCCCTTCCCTGAGCCTCATCTTCAAGGCCCTAGCTCTTTGCCATATCGTGGTGTCCTTTCCATCCAACTCTTTCTTCGTTCTATTCTTCTGTGGGTAATATCCCGCAGTGATTGTCTTTATCTTGTGCATTTTGCATGTGTGGTTGAAGCACTGTTTCCAGTGGTTTGCGGCATAGCCTGGGGGCAGACCATACTTTCTGTATTCTCTCAGGAACTATTCCGAGCCTTCCTTTTCCCTATAGAATGTGGGACATCCATCCTTGTAGCATACCATCTATGACATGGTGTTATGCTATGCTTGTTTTTCTCTTTCCTTGAGTTCTTCATTGGTCGGCCCCAAGAATAAGTATTCAGCACTAGTTGGTGTGGTTTGGTAGAGGCTATCGCCGGTTAGGAATACCAGAATCCGATACCTAGGAACCATCCTAAGTAGGGTAATCCCACTTGGAATCGGAATCTCTGGTCTCCAACACCCCCCTCCGGCTCCCTTACGGGGCCCGCGCATTATCATATATATCAATCTCAGTTGCATCCTGTGACTATATTACTACAGAATTGAGGGTGTCAGAATAATACCATATACGTCACCGCCGTCTGTCTGACCGGATCCTGTTCGCAGGGTATATGAGAGGGGACCTTCAGCTAGGTCTGGGAAGTGGAACGGAGTGATTCCGTCAACTACCCAGAGAGTTACTTGGCTCCAAAGACAGAATACCTTTGGCATGGGCCGTAGTTAACGGGCCGATTTCACACAAAGAGATGGTATCAAATAGTAAAGGATCTCTACAAGAGACCAATACATTTACATCTACCAGAAGAGTCTAGAACTCCAAAAGGACACTACCAAAGAAGCCAACGAACTTCATGGAGTGTTGCAACTGGGTTTTGGAACACGTTGTAGTCATGGGGTAATTCCCAATACTACGATAGTTACTGAAACCTACTACCCAGAGAGCAACCAAGGGTTGCCGACTGAGGGATCAATTACCAATCTGGTGGAATAGCTTCCTACAAGTTAATAGGAAATTATTCAGAGAAAATCTATCAGTTGGGTATGAAGTTACAAAGAATTGGAGTCAGACGACCTACAATGGTTATAATAACAACCATCTTTGCATATTTAGTTGTGGATAAAACTGATCATTTTATCAATGGCAAAGACAATTGGAGCCAACTCAGTTCGACTTGAGAACTAGGCTATAAGTCTAAAGACTCTGCTAATTGTATATTACTATTGGAGACAGTACGTTTCCTAAGAAGAAATATTGTAATTACTGAAGACGGTATGATGGTTTTCAGGGTCCAGAGGTGTTCGCACCTTGAAAGAAAACTCGACATTGCGAATTACGATTGAAGAAGCACATAGTTGTATGATAGATAGATATAGCCTGCGAACACTCAGATGCGGAATATAAATATCGAAGTGCCTCCCAAGCTTTAGACATCATCAAGCAACAGAGAAGAGACCTTAACAATATAATATTGTTTTTATGATTCTACCCTACTTTACCTACTTTACTTCACTCCTAGTAGTCATAAACGAAACGAGCCAAGTCTGAGCCTTCCTAGACAAATCTCTGTCTATAAAAACGAATCTCAATTGGCCTAGACAATCTTGAAGTCTATCAAGTTGTCTCCGCCTAACAGTATATTGTTAGATCTCCTTGTTACCAAGGCTCTCTAATTGGTTACCACTTGCATTGGTTCGATTCACACTTTCAGTGAAGTAATTAATACTACGGTCAGCCTAGATACCCTTGAAGAACTATCCCAAACCAATTCAATTTTTGAACTACCGACTAAGATTCACTTGCCATCTATCAGTCAGGTGTTTTCTAGTCAGTTTGAGCTTTCAGAAATACCCTTTCTATTACAAGAAGCTCCTTCGTGGTATACCGACCTCAACCTAGTTCCTACGGAGGAACAATTTCAAAAAATATACAAAACCTGGTACGGACCAGAATTTAATTGGAAACCCTTCCTTGACTGGGATACCAGTGAGGAAAGTTCTCTTAGCAGCAGGTTCTCTGCTACTATACCTCTAGCGTGGAGACTCGGAACTCATCCGAACTTCCATTAAGATCTACCTCCTCTTACTGCACAACGCGGCTAGGACACCAAGTGTCCCGCCGCATATTCTACTTAAATGGAAACCTCCTAGAACGCGGGCTTCATAGCCCGCTTATAAGAAAAAGAAGCTCGCAAGTGAACAAGAGAAATGGCTCAACCTCCTAAGCAGATTCTGCCAGGAGAACCAATTGATACCTCGGGAGATGATCACTCTACAAGTTTCAGTCATTCTTCCTCTCTCCCTCCTGCTCTTCAGAAACCTATTGGAGGACAAGAGGGCAGGGCTCACAGTGTCCCTCCATCCTCAAGAGCCCCTTCTCCCACTTCACGATCTACCACACCACGTCCAAATACCCATGCAGCAGATCTTGCAAGACTTGCTGCTAGTGTAGGAATTGTCATAGGTCAAATCCGACAAGACATATTAACTAGTATTGATACTGCCAATATTGCCTTTGACACCCTATCAGCAGATTCTCAAGCCAACGCACAAGGACTGACAGTAGTTCAGCAACAATTGTTGGAAGGACAAGACATACATGACAATGACATTGCTATTATGTTACGTCAGTGTACAATGGTAGAAGCGAATGTTCAAGAGATCCAAGAAAGGATTAATAGCGAGATTGCCGCCAAATTGGCAGCACAAGATGTATGACAAGAGCATTACGAAGAGGTAACCACCCAACTGCTGTGAGAAGCTCTAGAATGACACCTCACCTTGGAACATGCTTTCCAAGAGTTCAGGGCACAACAGACCCAACAAAATACCGCAATGAGAACCTTAATATCCAATTTGTCTGCAAGGCAAGAAAGGGACTCAGAATGGTATAGCGACTTTACCCGTACCATCCAGAAGGATCAAACCCACATATCCGATACCCTATCACTAGGTCTTAACAAGCTTAAGGCACTAGATAGTGGACAGCCAGGTGGTCAGCATGCTAGGTTGGAATCAGTCTCAGAAGAATAGGAAGAAACTGCAGAACGGGGAGAACCTGGAGAAATCCCTCCTCGAGACAAAGGGAAATAGAGAGAAGGAGAACCTCTAACCTTTTTGATACCAGGCGGTGACCTGGAATATGGGAGTAATGATGGAGATGACGATGGAAATGGAGAAAAACCTGGAGGAGGACCATCCAGATTCAAATGGGGATTAACCCCTGAACAGCGTGGAACAGCTGATGTACTTGCAGAAGCATTGGCTCAAACAGTTAAACGACCGGCAGACCCACCCCCATTTTTCGAAGCAAAAACCAGTCAATGCGTTTACTATTGGTTAATCCAATGTGTAGACTACTTCGAACGAAACTGAAGAATCTGGGATGATGATCGAGAACGCATCATTTACGCCTTGGGAAGAACAAAAGGGGATCAGGTCAGTCCAATAGCTGTATGGTGTCGACACACAATGGATGGTCTCCGAGGAGAAGAACAAGACCCGGAACTATCTTCCTGGACTCGCTTTGAGCATGAATTCACTAGTCGGTATGCCCCTCTCGAAGAAGGATGAAAGGCCATACGGGATATAGAATCGGTGGAGTACAAAAATGATATCCAGACCTTCAAGGGGAAAATGAATAATCTGAATCTCCACGCCCGACTAACGGGACCGGCTTGGCAAATGGCCTGTGATAGAAAGTTGCCCTCCAAGATTAGGTGGCGACTCTCCTTAAACAAGTGTGATACCGATGCCGAATGAGAAAAGGCAGTCCAAGAAGCAGGAAGGGATGAGGAGAAACAACAGGAATAGGACCACCTGGACCGGGACAAATCAAAACCCATAAGGACATCTTCAGACAAGAAACCTGCGAACACAATTCCACCAAAGGAAACAAGGGAGAAACCCTTCATAAAGGGAGGTGGTCTCTCCAAGAAAAGGAAACGGGGACCAGAACCCAATAAACTGGTAAAGAAATCTACTGGAACTACGAAGTTAACACACACAAACTTCACAGCTGCCTATGAAGGAATCCCTCAGTCAACTATCAATGAAAGAAAGCGGGATGGCAATTGTACTCATTGTGGTAAGAAAAGCCACGACTACAAAACCTGCTGGAAACAAATTCAGGTGTCTAGAACAAGGGCAGATGACCGCCCATTCAAAACACTAAGGCCTAGAAGGGTGGCAACAGTTAACTGTCCCAGAAAGATTTCTGCCGCCCAAGTTCCAAGAGGAAATAAACTCTGGGAACTAGGTGATGACGAAGAGATAACTTAGGTCATCTCATAGGTACCAACAACTACAGTGTTCGGGTAGTCTAGAAGAGACATACTCTTTAGGAATTCAAATCAACGGCAAATTAAGGGGACGTCGAAGCGAAGAAAACGACCTTGCAATCATGACCTGAGTGGGAGTACACGTGTCCTTCTTGCCGCAAAGATAAGGGGATTAATAAAGAGCAATGTACGCATTGGCGGCGCCTCTACGCTTCCCAAGGGAGTGACACAAGCTTGGCCTAATGACCTAATGCATGATCATTATGGTAGTCAGGCACGTAATCTGGATAATGAAAGGTCTCAGATAAGGTCCAAAAACTGGACAGGAAACAGACAGCACCAAGGATTCTGGAGGGAGCCACAGTAGGGCTAAGATGAAGAATCTAGAGGATAAGTGAAGTACATCTTCGATCTATATGAGAAATAGGTACAAGAGCTCTAGACCTTATCTTTAGTTACTGCTTCTTAGGTGCTGCGCTGGTACCGAACGGAACTCGATAAAGTGAGGACACTGTCCATGGTTAAGCGAGGGTGGAGAATAAGCCTAGGAAGGTTATCAAAGAGACAGCCGACTAGCCCTATGCACCCAGCATTTGTTTCCATGATATCTGGACGATGGCAGAGACCTCCTAAATTGGTTCCACAGGAAGTATAAGTGGAAGGTATGGGAACCCCTCGGCAGGGTGTAAAGACCACTAGTAGTGGGCTGCCCAATATACCAAGTAGAAACAAGTTTATCTGTGGAGACCTAATTGGTCGAAACTGTGCAGGCGTGGTAACAAACATCCTAGTTGTTATCAAACCTCAGACATGTCGAAACGACAAAACAACAATTCGGCGCATTACCCAAAAAAGCATGCTTTCAGCGCACCAAAGCCTACAAGATATGACTGTCCTGAGGGACAAGCTTACATTCACATTATAAATCCAAATCGTCAGCGCTACAAAATACGAGTACTCTTAAACTCAGGATCCAATGTGTTCCTAATCAACAACAAACTCGTAAAAGAATTAAAAATTCCATTCACAGAGAGACCGAATCCGGTCAATATTCAAGGCTTCGATGGAGTATCAACTCCATCGGGAGGAAAGTTCTACACACACCCTATTTGGCTTGAAATAGGACGAAACAAACTCATGTCTGAAGTTGCATGCGAAATCGCAGCAGCAGATGATTGCGGGATGATAATCCCTTTCGGGTGGTGGCATTCAGAGCACCCCCTATCCAACATAGGAGAATATACAAAATGGGAATTTCGGTACTCTGAATGCAAAAACTGCGTGGCAGAAGAGGATGAAGAAATTGCTGATATGTTTGAATATGACAAAACTGTCGCTTGGGATGAAAACGCGATCCAAATAGGAAAAATTGGAGTTGCAGAAAATCCTAATGAGATCAACTTTGATTCCATTCCAAAACACTATTGGAAATTCAAAAAATTAGTTCTCCTACAAACAGCGGCAAAGTTAGCCCCTGGGAGAACCTTCAATCATGAAATAAAATTAGTTGAGGGAGCGAAACCCTCTTGGGGACCGATTTATCCTCCGTCTGATAAACAACTTAAGTTGTTACGAGAATACCTCGATGATATGTTATGACAGTGAAAGATCACGAAGAGCCAATCGCCTTTTGGTGCCCCAATTCTCTTTACACCAAAGGCTGATGGAAGACTACGATTAGTAGTAGACTACCAAAACCTGAACAAGATAACCATCTTGAACAAATACCCACTACCATTAATGTTGGAATTACGTGATCACGTGGTAGGAGCTAGCATCTTTTCAAAAATTGATTTAAAAGACTGCTACAATCTCATCCGAATCAAAGAAGGGGATGAATGGAAAACGGCTTTCCGATCATACTATGGACATTACGAGTATAAGGTCATGCCTTTTGGATTAGCCAACACCCCAGCCACATTTCAGGACATGATGAATGAGGTCCTTCAGGAATAT
This sequence comes from Tuber melanosporum, assembly GCF_000151645.1. Lineage (NCBI taxonomy): Eukaryota > Fungi > Ascomycota > Pezizomycetes > Pezizales > Tuberaceae > Tuber > Tuber melanosporum. The sequence continues at coordinate 298,694 of NW_003299127.1, read as the reverse complement.
CTAGATCAGGGGGTAGTATGTTATTTGGATGACATTCTCATTTATTCCAAAAATGAGAAGGAACATATCAAACTAGTAATAAAAGTGTTACAACGATTAACAGATTTCCAACTTGCGATATCAATAAAGAAATCTTTCTTCCATGTTAAAAAGGTGGAATTCTTAGGCTACATGATAGCCGTTGATAGGGTATCCATGAGTACCTGAAAGGTAGATTCAGTATTAAACTGGAAATCACCTACATCGATTAAAGAAGTCCAAATATTTCAAGGATTTGCTAATTTCTACTGACGTTTTATAGAAAACTTCTCTAAAATTTGTGCTCCTATTACGGAAACATTGAAAGGCAATCCAAAGAAGTTCCAGTGGGGCCCAGAACAGGAAAGGGCTTTCCAGGAACTTAAAAGAAGATTTACTTCAGCCCCAATTTTGCACCATTTCTTCTCAGAGAGAGAAACAGTGGTGGAAACGGATGCTAGTGACTTTGCCTTGGACTGCATCCTATCCCAGTTTGTGGAAAAAAGACTACATCCTGTAGCTTTTCATTCCCGCAAGCTGAATTGTGCAGAGCGAAATTATAAGATCCACGATAAAGAACTATTGGCGATATTGGAAGCTTTCAAAGAATGGCGCCAATACCTGGTTGGAACCGAAAAACCTATAACTGTGTACACCGATCACCAAAACCTCCAATATTTCCTGACCTTGAAGGTCTGAAGCGGACGCCAAATCCATTGGGTGCAGAAGTTAGTGGATTACAACTTCAGAATTATTTGCCACCCAGGAACGAGAGGGGGAAAACCTGATGCACTCAGTCGATGGCTGGAGTACCGTTCTGAGGAGGGAGCTACACATCGCAAACAGGAGATATTGAAACCCGAATGTTTCCAAATCAGTTCAGTAACAAGAACTGCAAGAGGGGAAATTCAAATATGCTTAATAGCGGGCAGCAAAACAAATGATACAAGCATAGTTGATATACAGGAAACTCCTAACTAGAATGACTCAGACTCGGTGATTCGAGTAAAACGGTTAGACACCAGGGCAAGATTGCCAACTAAAGGCTCAAGAATGGCAGCAGGCGATGATCTCTACGCAATGCAGGAAAACACAGTCCCAGCACGAGGACAGTTAATTGTTAGAACCGGTATTGCAATTGGTATACCAACTGGAACGTATGGAAGGATTGCTCCTAGAAGCAGACTCACAGTCAAAAGTGGTATCTCCACTGGTGTTGGCGTAATCGATGCAGATTATACTGGCGAACTCAAGGTACTGCTATTTAACCATCGAGATGCAGACTGTCACATCAAGGCCGGTGATCGAATTGCCCAACTAGTGATAGAAAAAATTAATACTGCAGAGATGATGGAAATAGACAACCTAGAGAATACCGAAAGAGGTACATCAGGATTCAGCAGCACAGACATCGCAACAAGGGCTATTACTATCTGAGAATTAGAACTGGCAGTCACCCAACTACATGCGTCAATAAACCAAAATAAACATTGGTATAATGCAACCGAAGTACCCGAACGAACACTCATAACTAGCACCATACTGACCCATAAGGAACTAAAGAAATTCAACCCAGAATTTCTAGAGCAAGTCCTAAAAGCCATCCCAGGGGATAGAGAATGGCGCAAAAGAAGAAATGAGTTAGAAAACTCACGAGACCATGGCAAACCTTTCCCAAAAGACTGGACCTTATCTGAAGAGTTGCTTTACTACAAGCAAAGACTATTTGTACCAAAAAATCAGGACTTTTACAAAACAATAGCTGAAGGATGTCACGACACTAAAATAGCAGGACACTTCGGGCAAGAAAACACCCTTGAGATAATTATGAGGGATTTCTTTTGGAAAGGCCTGGCAGATTGGATAAACGATTACGTATGGTCATGTGATGATTGTCAATACAACAAATCTCCATGACACGCGATGTATGGTCTACTACAACCACTGTCAATACCCTACACAGCATGGGCATCAATTTCAGTTGACTTTATTACACAGTTACCTGAAAGTCAAGGATGCACCCAAATTATGGTAGTAGTTGACGGATTTATAAAGATGGCTCACTTCGTCGGATTGGAAGGAACTACCGCCGCAAAAGATGTGACAACAACCTTTACAAAGGAAATATGGAAGCTACATGGCTTACCAACAGAAATTGTCTCAGACATGGATTCAAAGTTTGCAGGAGAGTTCTGGGAATCCCTATGCAAAATACTTAATATAAAAAGGAGGATGTCTACAGCGTACCATCCTCAAACAGAGGGACAAACTAAGCGAAGCAACCATGTGCTGGAAGGTTACCTGCGAAGCTTTGTCAACTATGATCAGGATGACTGGTACCAACTGTTACTCCTAGCCGAACATGCATACAACAACTCAGCAACCAATGCACACGGGATGACACCCTTCTACGCAAACTACGGATTCTATCCACAAACTGAATGGATGAAGGAATGTGAGGCGCAAAATCCAGGAGCTGCACTATATGCAAACTGGATAAAAACAATCCACGAGCAAGCAAGAGAATCACTCCAACAGACACGAGAAACTATGGCCAAATACTACGATAAGAAGGCCAAAGAGTAACCTGACTTTAAAATTGGGGATAAGGTAATGCTAAATGCAAAGAATATTTGTACACGCCGAAAGTCAAAGAAACTCAGTCGTAAATTATATGGACCATTCGTGATCTTGGAGAAACAAGGAAACCGTGCCTGCAAACTCAATATCTCAGATCGATAGAACATACATTCAGTATTCCACGTATCTCTATTAGAACCCTATAGAGAGTCGGTATGCGCGAACCGACAACAACCTCCCAGAGAGCCCGAGGATATTGAGGGTGACTTACAATGAGAAATAGAGAAAATTGTAAAAAGCGAGTTACGCTCTTACAGAAAGAGAGTATGCGGTCGCTACCAAGAGGTACATGAACTATGGTACTTTGTCAAATAGCAAGGAGGTTCTGAAGATGAGAACACTTGGGAACCTGTCACTGGTATGGATAATGCAAGGAAAATGGTGAATGAATTTCACAGTGATAATCCGGAAATGCCAAGGCGGGCAGAGGAAGGACGATGAGAGAAAGGTTTTCCTACCGTGGCCAAGCAAACACGGAAGGTTTTTTACCCTACTCTCATCAGGTCCGAAAGGAGTTAATGTTTAAATTTTTAAAGGGTTAAATTTTGTTTATTTTTATCTTTTATATACCAAAAAGGCATTTGGGGCGAAGCCTTAAGAGGAGGGAGCTCATGTTAGGAATACCAGAATCCGATACCTAGGAACCACCCTAAGTAGGGTAACCCCACTTGGAATGGGAATCTCTGGTCTCCAACACCCCCCTCCAGCTCCCTTACGGGGCCTGCGCATCATCATATATATCAATCTCAGTTGCGTCCTGTGACTATAATACCACAGAATTGAAGGTGTCAGAATAACACCATATACGTCGCCGCCGTCTGTCCGACCGGATCCTGTTCGCAGGATATATGAGAGGGGACCTTCGGCTAGGTCTAGGATGTGGAACGGAGTGATTCCGTCAACTACTCAGAGAGTTACTTGGCTCCAAAGACAGAATACCTGTGGCATGGGCCATAAGTAACGGGACGGTTTCGCACAAAGAGATGGTATCAAATGGTAAAGGATCTCTACAAGAGACCAATACATTTACATCTACCAGAAGAGTCTAGAACTCCAAAAGAACACTACCAAAGAAGCCAACGAACTTCACGGAGTGTTGCAACTGGGTTTCGGAACACGTTGTTGTCATGGGGTGATTCCCAATACTAGGATAGTTACTGAAACTTACTACCCAGAGAGCAACCAAGGGTTGCCGACCGAGGGATTAATTACCAATCTGGTGGAATAGCTTCCTGCAAGTTAAAAGGAAATTATCCAGAGAAAATCTGTCAGTTGAGTATGGTGTTACAAAGAATTGGAGTCAGGTGACCTACAATGGTTATAATAACAACCATCTTTGCAGATTTAGTTGTGGATAAAACTGATCATTTTATCAATGGCAAAGTCAATTGGAGCCAACTCAGTTCGACTTGAGAACTAGGCTATAAGTGTAAAGACTCTGCTAATTGGTATATTACTATTGGAGACAGTACGTTTCCTAAGAAGAAATATCATAATTACTGAAGAGGATGTGATGGTTTTCAGGGTCCAGAGGTGTTCGCACCTTAGAAGCAAACTCGACGTTGCGAATTATGACTGAAGAAGCACATAGTTGTATGATAGATAGATATAGTCCGCAAACACTCAGATGTGGAATATAAATATCGAAGTGCCTCCCAAGCTTTAGACATCATCAAGTAACGGAGAAGAGACCTTAACAATATAATATTGTTTTTATCATTCTACCCTACTTTACCTACTTTACTTCACTCCTAGTAGTCATAAACGAAACGAGCCAAGTCTGAGCCTTCCTAGACAAATCTCCGTCTACAAAAACGAATCTCGATTAGCTTAAACAATCTTGAAGTCTATCAAGTTGTCTCCACCTAACATCGCCCCAGTCCTCGTATGGTTGCAATGGCACGGGAGGATTTTCCTCACCTTTGTCTTAGTTGAATTTGATCGTTACCTAGGCCGTGCTTGCCTATGTAGTGCTGGTGGAAGTTTGTGATAGCATCTTGTACGTGTTCGAAGTTGTGTGCAGAGTACCAAGTTTTATCGTGTTCTGGTAAATAACCGGTCTACTTGGCTCAGTATTGTAGATTTGTGTAGGCGAAGTGAGAATCAAGTATCTCGTCGAGTTCATATTCTGGTTCTCTGTTGAGTTCAATTGGAGGAGTAGGAATAATTGTTTGTGGGGGAAACTTATTGTCGTTGTATAATTTGAGGAGTAAGATGTAGAATGTGTTGTGTATTCATTTTGAGGGAGGAAGGTCGAGTTTATAAGCTCGGTTGCCCACTCTTGCCAGTATCTTCAAGGGCCCAATTTTCTTGTAGTCCAATTTCTTTAATGGTCGTGTCGTATAGATATTGTATGGTATTAGCCATACCATATCTTCTAGTTGTATGTTTAGATCCTGTCTTCTGTGTTTATTGTATTGTTCTTTTTGCCATAGTTGTGCTTAACTCATTTCGTATTGTAAGGTCTCATGTAGTTTTCCCATGTCTGTTTTATTCAGTATTATATCCTGAATGAAATGATATGTGACCTGACTTTGTGGATGTTGTCCATAATTCGCGAAGAAGGGTGTCGTGCCAATTGTTTCTTGTTTACCATGGTTGTATGCGAATTCGGCCATTGATAACAGTTTGTACAAATCATCTTATTGGTAATTGACGTAAGCCCATAAATATTGTTCAAGTATTACGTTTACCAGTTCCATTTATCCATCCGTTTGTGTGTGAAATGTTGTGCTTATCCTATTTTGTATCCCCATTTCTCCGTTTACTTTTTTCCACGGTCCTGATGTGTACAATATTCCTCAGTCGGTAATAATATTCTTTGGGAGGCTGTGAAGTCAGTAGACTTCTTGGAAGAATGTTCATATAAAATCCCGCATGTCCATATCTTTTCTGACCAGAATGAAATAACTCATTTTGGTCAGAAGATCTACTACAAGCAGGATACTATTGCATTTCTCTGATAATGGTAGGTCCGTGATGAAATCCATAGTAATTGTTTCCCATACTCGTTCGGGAACTTCGTTGTATTTCAGTAATCTGCATGGTACATGTTTAGCCATTTTCGTCCATTGGCATATTTCACAATTCTTGGCATATCTTTTGACATCTTTGCATAGTCCTGGCCAAGAGAATGACCTCGTGATGAATTCTGTAGTTTTTACCATTCCTCCATGTCCTGCAGTTCAGATATCGTAGTGTTGTCATATAATGTCTGTTCTTATCCTTTCTTCCTCTGGAATCTATTGTTTTCGGTCATACTACATGTTTCCATCCTCCCATTGGCATAAACCCCTTGCGATTCCTTTCCTCTCCATTTTTCTTCCTTTTAATGCTTCTCTTATTACCTGAATTGTTTTGTCTCCTTCATTTGTCTTCTCAATTTTCTTTTCTTCCGTTGACATGAATTGGATAACCTCCATTGCCTCAAAGTAGGTCTTCGGTAATAGTGTTCATGTTTTTTGTTTGATCTTTTCGTCTTCTTTTGTTTGTGGTTTGTCGCTTGCAATTCTGTTAAGAGCATCTGGCTTTCCACTCTCTTTGCCTAGTCAGTATTCGATTTTGAAGTTGTATTTGCTGAGGTGTTCCATCCACCTTATCTGGTGGTCATTTAATTCCTTCGTAGATATGAACGGGACCAGATTCTTGTAGTCAGTTAGAACTCAGACCAGATGGTCGTTGTTCAGAATGTATCTCCTCTATTCCTTTAATGCTTGAACTATTACTAATAGTTCTTTGTTTGCAATATCGTAATTGCATTCTGGGGGGTCATTGTCTTGGATTGGTAAGACACTGGCCTCCATTTTCTGTCATCGCATTATTGCGGTAGTATGACTGAACATACATACTTCGAGGCATCCGTTTCAATCATTGTCCTTCGGTTTGGATCGAAGTGTATCAGTATTGGTACTGATGTCCAATGTATCTGGATGGCATCGTATGCTTTTTGTTGTGTTTTTCCCCATTCCCATTTCTTGTCTATTTTGGTCAGGTTATAGAGTGGTTTTGCAAGTCTGCTAAACCCTTCTATAAACCTTCAATAAAAGTTGCAGAATCCCATAAAGCATTGAACATCCATTGTGTTGTTTGGTTTGGCCCAATCCCACATTGCTGTTGCTTTGACTGGGTCTATCTTGACCACACTCTGATTGATAATAAATCTAAGGTATTTGGTTTCTTCTTTATAGAATTCGCATTTCGTTGGTTTGATCTTCATTCCTGATCCTTGTATTGCGGTCATGATATTGCTGACATCCTTCTGATCTTGCTACATGTTTTCCACATAGATGAGCACATCGTCCAAGTATACTATGCAACATACGTCGAGGTACTTGTTGAGTACCTTGTTGATACAACTTTAAAATGAAGCTGGTGCATTGGTTAGCCCAAAAGGCAGAACCAAGTATATTCAAGGCGGATGTAAGGAGCTTGGTGCATGGTGGGTTAGTCTCA